>NW_027433150.1:0-1259 GCF_044706935.1 Curcuma longa
CCTAGGTCGAAAGACAGAAGACCTAGTAACCGAGTAGTCGAGATTTGCTACCTCGTACTACTTGGAATGTATGCGCGCAAAAAGAATGAATGGGTACAAGCCGGGATCCCAACAATGATGATGATTATGTTTATCTATTATGATAATAAGTTTTCAAAGGCATCTGCATATTGTTTGTATGCATATGAATGAATGTTAAGATAAGGAATGTATGTGCTTTATGCAAATTCTATGTGCTTCTATGTTATGCTTATGTTTGCTTATGCTATATGAATGTGATGTGACGAATGATTTTGTGAGTAGGAAAGGAACTTACTAAGCCTTGTGCTTATAGTTTTTCTTTCTTATATTGCAGATCCAAATAGTAGTCACTAAGCAAGGGAAGCAGCAGAGAAGAGGCTGATAAAGATGTGTGTGGTGGTGGTGACATGGCATAGAGATCCTGGCAACTTATTGAACATGACTTTCATATTTGCATGTTGAATGTCTTATTGTTAAGTAGTATTTAAACTAGACAATGCATGCACCTTTAGTTTCATTTGAAAATCACATATGAATTCCTTGCCATGATTGTATGTTTTATGTTTCCGCTGCAAAGTTTTAAGGATTTTCGTATGTGATCTCTTATGAAATAAATGAAAAGAGTAACTGTAGCGTCCGTCATGGGCCCTAAGTAAGGGCGGGCGTTACAGAATGGTATCAGAGCCAGTTGCCATCTCACTACACACACACATCAAGCCTACATCCTGCCGCTTCCAAGTAAGTAAGAAATTTATGTTTAAATGTATTTAATGTTTTATTGAATATGTTATGATTGGATGAAACATATATGAATGGAAGCATGATTACCTTACCTTAGAAAGGGCTAAGGTATATAGGAAGATATTTAAATCTTACCTATAATGCATATGAATTAAAGGAAAATGATAATGAACTTACACTAGCCTATTTGTTATTAGAAAACATGGCTAGAAGAGGTAACGGAATGAATGAGAGACAGTACCCGCATCTGATTTGATGCATATGTACAGCATGGCTCGTCGCAATGAGTGACATGAGGAGCTGCTGGCACATAAATGATTAGGCTTATGTTAAGTTAAATCGATCTTTTGATCGATCACAGAGAAGCATAATCGATCTCTGGGTCGATTACTAGGCTTACTAAGGAAAAAGTTACGACATGTAATCGGTCACTTGATCGATTATGAAGAAGCGTAATCGATCTCTTGATCGATTACGTGGCTTTCTGAGAACAAGAA
>NW_027433151.1:0-2458 GCF_044706935.1 Curcuma longa
GAACCATGTTAAATGAATATCGACTGACCAATAAATTTTGAGCTGAAGCAATAAGTACTGCCTCTCATATTCAAAATAAATTTATAATAAATAAAAGACATAATAAAATAGCATATGAAATATTTAATAATAAAATACCCAATTTAAGTTACGTTAAAGTATTTGGATGTAAAGTCCACATACTTAACGCCAAAGACTATTTAGGAAAATTTACAACCAAAACTTGTGCAGGTATATTTTTAGGTTATTCAACAATAAGTAGGGCATACTGGGTATATAACAAAGAATCATTAAAAGTAGAAAAAACAACTAACGTCATATTTGATGAAGAAAATTCAAACGAAATTAATAATGATTCACAAATAAAATTTAATAATCAAAATAATCAAATCAACCCTAATGATCAGGATGATGAGGAATTAACTATAATAAATAATCATTCAGATGGGTCTAACCCTGAACCAAATAGAACAACTCAAACACAAGACTTAGAACTAATCCTTGATGTGCTTCCGCAAGTGCACGGAATATCGCCAAGTAATAAAAAGATCGAATCCACAGGGACCGTGGAACTACTTACTAAATCTAGCACAAAAAGGTGGAGAGAATATAGATCATGAGTTGTGTGGGGGAGAAAGGAGTGTTTTAAAGTGCTTTATCCTAAAAGTCGGAGAAAGGGATCGACTGTGACACTGATGGGTGAAGCGATCCTAGGATTTCGGACTCCTCAGAGAATGGATTAATCGACTTGGATCCTCTACCTTTCCTCAATAACTGTTCAATTGTAGGAATGTCAACCAAATTATCCAATTCAACCTCGTCAGGTATCCTCGAATTAACTCATTGGTGTTCTTACGTCACTCGTTATTGGTTTGAAACGGTTCTAGAAGCCCGGTTCAAGGTCTGCCCGTGTCACTCAGGCGCCCCGGAAATACTAAAAGAACCTTATCCACTGTCACTAGATACCCTTTTACGGATCTCTCCCCAATAACGAATGACCGCTAACTATTCCTCATAAGAATTCAACTATGTATTAGAAAATCCTTCGGAATCTCGCCCGGTTCAAGGTCTGCCCCTTTTACAGAGCGCCCCGGTATACGGCCTAATGATTCCCCAATTCATAGTAAATCCCTACCCTCATGGATTCACACACACACAATTTATCATCAAGTACAAGCATAAATCCACAAAGCAATTCACAGTATTTCATAGAAAACGGTAGATTAATCAAATCCAAGTACAATCATCCATTACATCTGATTTATCCTACATCCTAGAATCTAGGGAAATCTACTCCATATCGAGGAGAATACAATCCAAAGGAAAGAGAGAATACATCTTGTTCCCAAAGATAAACAAGAAATGCAGGAAACTAGACTTATCTTCTTCCTCGGAGTGAAATCTCTGCGTAGATGAGATGGAAATGGTCTGGAGCAGTCGGATCGGTGATGGATCGTCGAATCTCTCTCCGAAATAGGCGTCGGCGGCTCTAGAACAACTCCGGTGGCTCTCCAAGGTCTCCCCCCTTTGCTAGGTCTCCAAAGAGGCCTATTTATAGTGCAGGGTTCGGTAGCAGCTCGCCTCCGTGCACACGGCCGTGCCTGGGAGGCACGGCCTTGTGTTGGCTTCGGGCACAAGGTAAGGCACGGCCGTGCCTTGGGGGCACGGCCTGAAGCTGTGAGCTCTCGGATCAGAGGCACGGCCGTGCCTCTTAGGCACGGCCCAGAATGGTCCTTCTTCTGTTTGATGGCACGGCCGTGCCTGGGAGGCACGGCCACGCACTGGCTGGAGCTGAGTTGCTGGACACGGCCGTGCTTATTAGGCACGGCCAGCTGCTTGGGCGCTTCTGTTCTTGCACACGGCCGTGCCTGTGAGGCACGGCCTTCAGCTGAGGCTGGCTCCATTGTGAAGACACGGCCGTGCTTTGGAGGCACGGCCATGAACTGGCTTGGTTCTGTTTTGAAGCACGGGTGTGCTTTTGACACACGGCCTCTGGCTGATGCTGAGGGGAATTTGGCACACGCCCGTGCCCATTGACACACGGCCAGAAGTTGAATAGACATGGCCGTGCCTATGAGGCACGGCCCTGTCTTGCCTGATCTTCAATAAGTACTCCGTTTTGCCCGTTTTCGCTCCAATTTCCACCCTGAAACATGTTAAAGCACGAGCAGATCTCCGAACTAGGAAATGTAGAATATATGCCTAAATGCATGAATAAGGGATGCAACATACATAAGAATAAAGCAATAAGCTCAGAAAGATGTGCAAATAAAGCATGAAAACAGGTATACATCCTACGCACATCAAAGTAGGCCTAAAATATTATAGAAGTATAATAAAAAGTCTACTCTGCCTAACTGCAAGTCGACCTGATATATTATATGCAATAGGTATGTGTGCTAGGTATCAAGCTAATGCTAAGGAATCACATCTAACCGCAGTTAAGAGGACACTAAGG
>NW_027433152.1:0-21848 GCF_044706935.1 Curcuma longa
CCCTCTAGCGAACCAACCGATCCTAACAATCATATCTTATAAAACATCTTATTAGGTTTTAGATCCAATCTAAAACCCCAACCAAACCCCATATACTGATTAACTTGAGTTCCATTCAAACCAAACCAAATTGGTTCAATTTGGCTCAAAATTAAATCGTTTGGTTTAATAACCAAACCATCTCCAATTTAACCCAAACCAATTTTATTCATTTCATTTTCACAAGATGAAGCCCCTCATTGTTTCTAATTTGCCAAACTATCTTCCATCATGAATCAAACCAATTTGGTTCATTTTGAAATCTATCATTTTGCTCTTTGTTTGGTCCAACCAAACTTTCTTTCTCTCGAACTGAAAATCAAATTCTCAAACTCATTTTAAGTCATTCAAATAAACTTGTAGTGTATGTGACCTAATAAGTTTTTGATTATGTTGATCGTCTGTGATTAACCATTAATTATGGAACGATCATGAGTGACACTTAGTAGTACATCATGATCCTCAATTGATCAGAAAATCAACGATTGATTCCAAAATAATTTCTAAACTTTTCAGCAGCTATAATAAAACGTGTCTTGTTCTTTTCACTGTCTTATACTCACTTAGTTCAGGACATGGTCTATATGTATCAGTCCCCACTAGGCTGACTGCGTCACACCTACCCCAAGTTTGCTTTCTTGTCCTGTGGATTCAAATTACTCATACATATGTCCAAAAATGACATACTCTTGACATGCAATGTTTTAGTCAAAGACTTTTAGTAACAATCCTAACAAGCAGTCGCAGGGTATACGTCTCCTTTTCAAAGAACGGTGAATTCTCTGTGGGATATTCAGACACCTTCGGACACTTCGACTTATATTTAATCATCCCGAGTCCACACCTCCTCGGAGATATTTGCTTAAGATGTTAAAATATAAGCTTCCATGGTCAAGGTGACTTGAATACCGCAAGTCAAAGGAAACTCGTACTTAAGCTGCACTGAAATCTTCATTAATATATGCATAGAACTATATGAAATCTCAAGGCAGATCATTCCAATGAACCAGTTACCTTTAACTAACATCCACGTTTAACTCTCAACATCCAATATCTCCAGCCAGCAAGAACAGCTGCTTGGTAAATCAAGGAGTTTAAAACGTACTAGTCTCAATAGAATCGATGACGTTCATGCTCATCAATTTTTCGACTAGGGATAATTTCAATATATTCATAATTATACATGTAGAGACGCTCACAAGTTGTGATCTAAACACAAATTTTCTCATGCTATGAATCGTATTACGGACATTCAATAAATGAGTTTAAGATCCAATCAAACACATAGAAAATGCACACTCAAATAGTAAATTGCTATTTATTCAATAAATAATATAATTGTAAGGTTATTATCTTAGAACACCTGTCAAATATAATAGACTTCATCCTTGACTCAACCTTAGATGCCTATCTCATCCTCAACTCGGCCTCGATAGCTGACTTCATCTACCTACAAGGCCATTCAGTATTGACCTCACCTCCTCATCCGCCACCGACTCGACCTCATATCCTATGTGGCCCGCTAAGGATATGGGGGCATATGGATAAGGAGGTGATATGACTGCTTCATTAATGGGACTGTTTCTCCCAGAAAACATGGATGGTGATAACACACATCCTAGAATACGTGGATAATGGAGGTACATATCTCAAAACATATGATAAACAGAAGCGCGTATCTCGGAATATGCAATAAACTGGCACATATATTCATGAGAACGAGCTCATTTACAACTCTTTAAAAGGTTGCCCGCTCCCATGGGCATATGTATGCGCACAAAAAATCTTATTTTTTTTTCTTAATAATCTTTTTTTTCTAAGAAAAATCCTAACTTGAACATATCAGAGTTGTCTGTCGGGATCCATCTTCAATGTCATTCTAACTCTTTTAGAATATTTTTCAGGCTTTTTTACCTCCATTAGTGACAATCTTCGGAGTCTTGTTCGCTGATCAATGATTTAACCCTCTACAATATTTGACTAGAATATCAAATATGATTTCGATTGTATATGTTCATGTCCCATGAGTAGGATGCAATTATAAAGTATTTAAGAGAATAAATAAAAAGATTAAAATTTAAATTTTATTAGGAATAAATATTTTAATTGATTTTTAAATAAGTATAAATTTTATCGATAGTTGAATTAAATAAAAACCAACCTACCTTTAAAATTAATATCAATGGGATAGGGTCCAATGATTTAAAAATAAAAATCTATATCGGTGATCGAGGCATAAAAAAAATAAAAATAGTACATTCAAATTTAGTAATGATGTCAAAAGTCACAGACAGGTGTTGGAAAGCTAAAAATTTTAGTGGGCCCTTTACGTTGACACAGCCTCTCATTTATATCACACTCTAATGTTATGTGGGGTCCATTTAGACTGGGTATGTGTGTGCATTTTCGTATCACTCTAGTTCCTTCTAAAATGTTGTTAATAGAATCCAAAAAGCCCTTTTCACATATTCCACGCTGCTTTGACTTCTCCCACCACTCGACAACACATCCCATTTTCGGGAAACTAAAATTCCTGGATCGTATCCAACAGACATTTTAGGATCATGCTTCAAACAGCCGCATCCTACTCTCCCGGTCACTTCTCAAGCGTTGCCTAGGGCTCTTAAGCCGTTCGATGTAACGATCCAATCAGATCCATCAAACTGTTCACTTTGCACATCCCGACTTCGCACGGGCAGCTGAAACGAAGCGTTGCGCTCCAGTTTGCGACCGTCTCTTTGTTGCGGCATTTGCTCGAACACCTCGCGTTCGATTCGATGGAGGATCCCCAACCGCCGGAGCCACCGTCCAATGGCGGCGCGGCCGCACCGATAGATGCAGCGGCCGCGCCTTTAGCCGGAACCAAGAGGCAGCGTCGCCCTAGCGTGCGCCTTGGGGAGATTGGTGACCAGCCCGCTGCCATCCCCTCGGATCCCCTAATGCGGCGGCCTAAACAGTGGAAGCTGTCAGCACCCGGATATCACGCCAAGCCCCGTGTTTTCCACCATAGACTGCCTCCCAAGACCGGTCAGATTGCTGCCAAACTTGAATCTTGCGGTGACGACGGGCCGGGCGCCCTCCCTCCTCCGCTGCCGACTCTGGCCGACGACGGAGTGCTCCTCTCTGTCGACGACAGCCTCGACTCGCTCGGGCCGGGAGTAAGTAGGGTCCGCCGTGATCCGAAGCCGTGGCGGGGTGCAAGGCGGGTTCGATCCAGCTGGGTCTTGAAGGCGGATGAAGGCATGGAAGACGCAGATTTCGAAACTGGTGGCGGAGAGGATGCCGCAAATGATGGATTTCAGGAAGGGTCTGATAGCCCGTCTCGTAGGAGGACCAGGGGAAGGGTTAGGGTTTCGGATAGTAGGGACACTGGTCCTGCTGCGGAAGGGGAAGCCCCTTCAGATATGGATGGGGTAGAATGGATTGACCGGAACGGGCTTTGCCGTTCTGAAGAGGATGGAGGAGTGCGGTCATGGCTCAAGGAACTTGGACTGAGCAGGTATGCCCCTGTTTTCGAGATACATGAAGTGGATGACGAGGTGCTGCCGTTGCTGACTCTGGACGATCTGAAAGAGATGGGGATTCAAGCTGTAGGCTCGAGGAGGAAGATGTTCTGTGGCATCCAGAGGCTAAGGAAGAACATGGATTCTTAAAAAATTTTTTTGATGAACTTGGTGAAAAGGCATGGGAGGAAGGATTGCGTCTTTAATACATAGATAGTGTAGGTGATCTCTAACTAACATTTGTCTTCTTTAAATCTTTCTTGGGTTCATATCGCCTTGTTTTTTGTAAGCTGTATACCCTGGACTCTTGTAGAACAAGAAGTTTCTCACAAAAGCTACCTTGAAATATTATCAAGCAAATGAAATGAGTGAATATGGTTATTCAATGTACTACAATAGGTTCAGGCTCAAGTATGCAACTTTATCAATCAGTTCATGCATGCTTTTCTAGATTATTTGTTTCTGATAATGGTATGGCAAAGCTTCTAGTTGAGTTTTTTCATCCTTTGATTTCATTTTTATAAATTTATTTGTTCTTGCAATGTTTGATGTTAATCTGTGACTTATAGCTAGTGTTATCATATGTAGTAAAATTCAATTGGCTACCTACATGTTTGTTATTCATCTGTAATACATTGACTTTATTGTCCAAGTTACATGAAATCATATTTTATAATTTCTGAAAAAAATCTTGACCTTAGCAGGAATCAATGTCTATGATTAGAGTAGAAACCTGTTCTTGGATAATTTGTAGTTCAGTAAGCTCATATTTTCTGCACAAAATCATTAATATGTGATGCGTTCTCAAATTGATTACGAAAATGTTTCCATGTTCCACACTTATACATTATGAGTAAAAGAACTTATTTTCAATGAGATACATTAGTGTTAATCTGCTGAGTTTTGCACTGACTCAAACCTAATGTGAGAGATAAACTCTTCTAATTAACACTTCAGTAAATAAATAGCTTTATGCTGTCCATTTAATGAAATTTTTTGTTTCTCTGGGAGCCTTATAGTAATGGAGAAGAAAGAATAGGGCCATAACTTGGGCAAACTAAAATGTGCAATGGAGCTGACTTGAGAGGAACCTTACCCCTCCATTTCCTTATTCTCCTTTGATATGAGCTTCAGAACAATATTAATACACACACAGTGGCAGGACTCGAGAGAAATATTTCTCTCCGTATCATCAATTTCTCCTTTACAATGAACTTTTAAACCAAATGTAGAAAATCTATCTCTTGTCCCAAATCCCTGAATTTAGTCAATAGTTTCTTTGAAAACTTATTAAACAGTTCAGAGAGATTATCAAATGATTAAGTTATGATCTTTATTCACTAGAAAATTTGGTATTAGTGGTAACTTTGTAAACTTTTCATTGGAACAGTTTTATGCAGAACTATCTGATTTTATGACCTGGTTCAACACTTCCTACTGTTTGAAATCAGCTAGACTTAGGTGGCCTTCCAATACTAGAACAGTTATACCTTTTGTTCACTTTTATTTTATTTTTTATTTTTGGTGTTGACCTCGATGTGTTCCCACAACACATTAGCAAATGTGTGACTATTTCTCATTCAGGGCAAGACCAACAAGGCTAAACACTTCCAAAGGTATTGCTTCCCAAAAATGGCATTATTGGATTGGAAGCTTTGCACATTTTGGCAAAAGTGCTCCTAGTGTAACTCGCTTACCACTAAACCAAACAAATATAATCCTTTGGTTCATTTTCTGTTGGCTACATGTATGCCCTTTCTGATTATGATATAAAACATTGTTATTGAAATTCTCTTCATAAGCATCTATGCTGCCACATAGGCTGATGTTATGGGGGACTGCTTTTTATCCATTTATGGATGCATATGGATTATGCATCCATAAATGTCTAAGTCATATCAGTGTTCATATCAGTTCCTAACTTATTAATGTCTAAGTCAGTGTTCATATCGGTTCAATTAAATTATTTTTCCAAATATATAAATGAGAAATGTAATGTTTCTATTCCTTTTATCAACATATATATACTATTCTAAGTTGAACTGAGATTTGATTAGCGCAATTAATTTAATTTAAGTGGTAGATGTAAGTTTTGTTGGTTCAATGAAGAATGATTTATTAATCCAGATATTACGGAAGAAGGATTAGTGAAGAATGATTTGATACAACTTTATATATAGCTAATGTAGGGATAATATCCAGGTAAAACACTCAAAGGAACAACTAAGAGGACGGATGAATATTTTGGAGGTTGGCTTTGAGTGTGCATAAGTTGTACTCCGGATTTATCCGGTAGGTGAACCAAGGGGGAAGGTTGTATGCCTAATCTAAAAAAAAAATGTAGGGATAATATCCAAGTGGCTGACACATATAGATGACAGTAACATGACTTCTTAGTTTGATACTAGTTTTATTTATATTAATTGCTTATGTTGATTATTTTATATTCTCATGCAACAGAAGTAGACTTTCTTTTTTTGGCACCTGATGTCGGACATCTTCAATGTAAATATTGCCAATGTATCCATGGACCACATTTGCACCACCACAACCACAACCACATACCAAACATAAACATGGACCACATTGGCACTAGCAATAATCCTATACCACATCTATACTTCTTCAAAGATCCTTGTTTTCAAGAATGTTACCTGCAAAATAACAGCTAGTCATGCATTACACGTAAGTATGTCTTGCCATTTCTCTGTAGAAATTTTTGAAAATAATGGTCTTTTTATTTGAAAAAAATGCTTTTTATTTTTTTAAGTAATAAGTGCCCATTGTTTGTAAAATGCCAAGTAGGGACACTTTCATAACTAGCCTCTAGTTCTTTTTTGTGTTGCTAATTATTTTTTTGATAGGTGTTTTTCCATATCTAGTAGTGTTTTGGAGGCAGTTTTAATGTCTTTTGTTTTTTGGGAGGTTGGAATTTAGAATTGCATTAGTTCATAGCTATTTCACATTAGTCCTTTAGCTTCTTATTACATTCCCAAATTGTGATCATGATATCCAGTTTAAAGTGATAATCTAGTGATTAGTTCCATGCTCATCCTTTCAAAGACAAAATCCATATTGTTGTAGAACTTTAGTGCAACTTAAGATTAATGTCATTTTGGGTATAATTTGATGGCTTCAGGGTCATATTCAACAAGTGTTGTTCAAACATAGACGTACAGTAGCCAACCTTTATACAGATGCTCCTTTATGTGGTTACATCGGTGCCTTTGATATTTGAATCTGAAAACTTGGTGGATAGAGTGCCTCAATTGACGATATGGTGGTTCGCAGAATCTGGAGTGTGGACAATCTTTTAAGGTTGTCTTTAGTCAGATATCAATTGTGCTACTAGAGATTCATAAATGAACATTTGTCAATCTAATCAGCTGGTTTGGCTTAAGAATAAGATTAGTAGTAGCCAAGCAAAGTCAAGTAAAAATGCCCTCAGATGATAAAAGTGACTAGAGTAGCTGAAAAGAGGAAATTAGAATTGGAGAAAGAGATGGAGAGTATTAAGAATATCAATGTATATATTAGTCTCTTTCCTAACAACTTAGCTTTTAGGATAAATAGTCAGCCAATCAAATTTGAGAGAAAAAGAGAGGAGAGCCTTCATTAGTGCAATTGGCAACCGTGTACCACTTTTGTTGTCCAGCTGTGCTGTAAGGCAGAGTTGACAGATGTAAGTGAGATATGTCAGGAGCTTTATGTTCTTGAATTTGGGATCATTTCCAAGGACTCTCTGAAATAAAATTGCTGCCTAAAACCTTGAACCCTAAATCCTAAACTCTAAAACCCTATACTCTGAACATAATCTATGTTTCCAAGTTTTGTGACCCTAGTGCCCTATGTTTACAATAATTGGCTGGTTTGTGTTCCTTGCTCTTGATAAGAAAGAAGAGAATTAAATAGCTTTCTGATTGTGAATACTTTATTACTTGTAAATTAACCAGATATATACTGTTCAGTTGATCAGTTCAGCAAAACCCAGTTTTAGAAACTACTTAACCATCCAAATCTTCCTGTACAGAGATTTAGACACCCAGCTTCATGCACAATGAAACCACATAGCTAACTATACTGATGATGCAACATAGAAACAAGTAGTTTGCTGCAGTTTCACTTAACTAACACTTTCACGGCATATCAATCCACCTTGTGTTTGTCTGCTTCATCGATTGTGTGGCAGTGGTGAATTTCATAGCTTCTGTTCCTTTTTGTATTTTGTCTACTTGCCATGTGTATACTCAGGGCACAGTCGCATTCTCGCTTCTGAGATTTGGAAGATAGCATCAGACGTAGTGAAAGTTTTGGATGGTATTCTCTGTAGTAGCACTCTATCTTGTAGTATGCTAGTTATTGAGATTCAGAACTGGAATGCTGTAATTGTTATTTTTTGAAAAGTAAGATCAAATAACCCTTTTACATCATAACATACTCTCTTTACTCATTCAGCAATGGATAAAGATATAGCATAGTAGAAATATTGTCTGCATAGAATTGAGTACAATAAATGGTATATCTCTTCATTTGCTTGTTAACTATGAACAGTTTGTTTGTTCTTCTATGATTCCTTCTCTTGTTATGGCTGACATTTGTCGGTACCTCTACCTCTCTGTATCACCTTGTTTCCTCTATGTGGTTGGCAATAAGCCTTGTTTTGTTTTTGAATTTGATTTGTTCTGATTGATTTAGAACTTGTTACGGTTTTAATCTGAGATTGCCAGTAAGGAAGATCCTAATCAGTTGCTCAAATAGTTATAATCCAAGATTGCCCGTGTTAGATAGAGCTTTTAAACCACTTGGCTACATCACAATTTTCCAAGAATATCTTGAGGCAAACCTCTGATTTACTTTCCATCCACTTCTCATACACTTAACATTTAGGATCTCATTGTTAGCCAATTTTCACAGAGTTCATGGCAACATTTAGTAGTTTTACTAGCCAAGGAACACAAGCTAAGGGTTGAAGTGTTTGATAGGCTACACCAATTTGGATATAAGGCTTGTTCTTTGGACAGGAATTGATGCAACGGATAACTAATGAATCCGTTGATTCGCGCACAAATATTAGAAGTAATCTTCTAAAACCTATTGATTCAGGAGAATACTAGGAGATAAACAACCAAACTCAATGTTTGAAAAGAAACGGTGCAATCCCAAATTCTTATTAATCAAGAATTGTTCTAAATAATTTAAACAAACAACTTAAATAGACTCAAACCCTAACCTTGTGAAAGACGGAAATACCCCTAAAATCCTAACTCGACAAAAATAGAAAAAATACAAATTATTTCTATTATTTCTGCATCATCTATTTCTATTATTGCCGTATCATTTTTCTCGGATTGAAAAGAACTGGTCCTCGAGTTCAGAGTAGTGTTAGGTGGTAGCTCAGGAGGAAGATCCTCGGGCACTAATTCAATAATTTATTAGCAGCTGTTGGACTTTGTGAATCTTCGTCGATTCGCCGATAAGCACGACATTGTGGATGCTACTCTTGTCTATCGTCTTCTTGATCGACATGTAGCTTGACATGCTTGAATCCCTGAGGGCTTATGCCTTCTTTCCCTCAAATTCCTTTAGCTAATCAATAACATACTCATCGATCGCATCGATCATGAAGAGAACTCATAGCCCTTCTTCTTTAGCTTTTTAAGGAACAGAGAATTCTCCATGGCCTTTTTGCTTTCGCCAGTTATGTAATAGATGATATTTTCTTTAGAGGTGACCTTATCGAAGCTAACAATTGTTTTCAAAAGTTTGGAGGAATTATGAAGAGTTTTAAACACCTCTGCTATCTTCTTTTCCTCTACAAAAGCAATTTGAACCTCTGGATGGCATAAAATAATTTCTGCTGCACCAACACCAAGTGTGTGGTACAAAGGAACATAGTAAGTCCCATGAGCATTGCAAGCCTCCATACTAATAACCCACTCAAGACAATTAGCACCATACATACCACAACGACCACCTTGTTGATTTTCTGGTGCAGTTGCTAGCTCGACTGATATAACTTCTATCGGCTAAGGTTCCTCTGTAAACTATTAATAATGTTTTTCCTCGTCCTCTTCATCATCGTCGTAAATTGGATCGCCAATTATTTTGATCTTATCATCCACATCTTTCTTATAAAAACTTTCTTCTTCATCAAAAATGTTCTCTTCTTCTTCGAGTTTATTCGAGGATTGTTTTTGCATTGGATCGGACTTCCTCTATTCAAGGTTCGCAACAACGCTATCATCCTCTCTGCTAGCCGATCCACCTACAAAGTCAAACCGACTATCAAGCACCTCTCAAAACCGTTGCTACATATCACGATCAAAAGCGTAGTCAATGTGTTGTTGTCTTCTTGACAACATGATGACACATGATCAGTTCGGCTCTGATACCAACTGATGTAGCAGATAACTATTGAATCCATTGATTCGTGCATGAATACCAAAAGTAATCTTCTAAAATCTATTGATCCAAGAGAATATCAGGAGATAGACAACCAAATTTAGCGTTTGGAAAGAAACGACGCTACTATAAATTCTTATTAATCAAAAACTATTCCAAACAACTTAAACAAATAGTTTAAATTGACTCAAACCCTGTCCCCGGGGCCATGGTGCCACGGTAGGACATCCAGGTTGTCAAGGCACAACAGCTACGACGTATTTGTAGGAATTTTCTTCCAAATGGGGATCGCAATCAAGGATGTTGGGCATACTCCCGATTTACCCTAGTGGTCGGTGGGAAACAACTTAAATGCGACTAACTGAGATTATCATTTTTTTAAAAAATAGACTCAAACCCTAATCTTATGAAAGATGAAAATACCCCCAAAAATCCTAACTCGACAAAAAAAAAAAAAAAAAGATAAATTATTTCTATTATTTCCACATCATCTATTTCTATTATTCCCGCATCTGGAACTCCTGCCAAAAGCATCTAGTATATAACTTTAACGAAAATACTTACACATTGATATATATCTTTAACTCTCTTTCTAACCTCTCAATTCTAAACCCTTGCTATGAACTACTTCTATTGTGCAATATTCTATCAAGTATAGTTCCAATTTGAATCCAACAAATTCAAGTTTGCTTGTAAATTATGATCTTCCTCATTCTATGTAAACTTCACTATTCTTAGGATCGAATTGCTTCCACTGCATCACTACCTCCAAGCTGAAGAAGGCCACATTGAACAGTGACTCTCTTGTCGTAGAATTTGGAGTAGTTTGGTAAGATTAAAATTTGCCCCAAATATTTTTTATCCAATTTGTTTTGAAGTCCCATTTTGTTCCTCGATGCCTAAAATAGTAATTTGTTGTTACTTTTATTTGGTTATCATTTTGTGGACGTCTATACGATGTGTGTCTCTTGTCAATCCTATATTTCTAACATGATTGTTACTTGTTGAATTTAGAGCTAGTAAACTGCATCGTATTTGTTGGCTTCTCCCTTGTAATTAGCAATAATGATGTTTTTTTAATATTTGCTCAATGTGTTTAAGTTGGTAATTAAAAGTTAGCAAGTTGGATTTTTAAGTGTAGGAAAGATAATTTGTAGGTCTTACTGCATATTTGATAATGAAAGACGACTTTGTATGGACTTTAAGTTGTGCGGAGTGATGCAGAGCTGTTATTCAAGGTGCCAAAGAACAAATACTTTTGTGCAATCTTGTATTAGGTAGAGCTTGTTTTCCCAAAACCTATCTCATGTATTTTTATGTATAAGCCTTGTACTTAACAATGCCATTAATTGAATCACCGTGCGGACTTATACATTTTGATCTTATTCATGGTATATAAGCTTTTTGGATGTTGTTCAAGGGGTTATTCTCTATAAATTCAAGCCTTCATTTTGCTCATTCGAAACAACTCCTAGTTTTGTCAAGTTCTCAAGCTCTTAAGTGAAGATGACCTTTCTTTCTTCCTTGTGTTTATCTGCATTCTTTTGAAGAGAAATAAGGTTTGATTAATTTCTTGCACTTTATTATTTTCATTGAGAGTTTAGTTCAAAGGGTTCTAGGAATTTAGTGTGGTCGTAAATTAAATAGCAAGGTGCTCTAGTCCTTTTTTGGACTACTTGTTAGGGTTTGCTCTAGTATCTTGTTTCAAAGTAGTTTTATATTGTTTTGTTTTAGGACAGTCTTATTGATGTGATAAGTACAATGGAGCAAAAAAAGGTTTCTGGACCACGTTGAATTTGATGTTGGATTTGTTATATTTTTTCACTTGTGTGCAATATTTTTACTTCGCCTATCACACCATACAATTTGTTACACACTCAGAATTGTTATTGACACTTGAATTTAGTTGTGAATTATTATAAGATGTTTCAGTCATCTATTCTCCTCCTCATAGTTGACCATTTGAATTTAGCATTTGGGATTGTTAATGCAATCATATTCTAGTTTAGTCTAACTTGTTAGACTAACGCTCTGTTTTGGAATAGGATAAGGAGAAGGTTGGGAAGAGAAGGAAAAAAGGAAGGGTTGTAAAATATTTATATTCCTAGAAGGAGGAAAAGTTTATTAACATAATATATATTATTCTATTTTACAAGACTGGAAAGAGAATAAAAGTTAAATATATAAAATTATAAAAATATTTTTACTTTTTAAATTAGATAATGATTTTATTTTTTATAATATATTAATATTTATTTTATAAATATAAATTAATTATTTTTTAAATAAAAAATTAATTCTTTTATTAAAGAATTCATTGTATTATTCGTTACTCTAATTCTATTAGATGAACTAATAAATTATATTACTAAATTTAATAATTTATATATTTTAAGTGAATTAGGTATTTAGTGTGCGGGCTTTGGTGCATCGCTTTGAGAAGGTATTATTCTACTGATTTTTTATTTTATAAATATATCATGAAAAATCACAAATATTATATTTTTGTAATATATGATAGTGATTTAAATCGACGGATATATTCACAACTGGAGAATGATTAGCTTATAGTTTTACTGAACAAAAAAAAAATTTATAGTTACCTAACAATGAGTCGAGATTTCGGTGAAGAAGAAAGGAGTGAAAAGATCATGTTCAGCGAAAGAAATTTAAAAAATTTAAGTTAAATACATTAAATATATTATTTAAAAATTAATATTTTAAAATAAGAATAAAATTAGAATAAATAATATTTAAAGTTGTCTTCTCTTCCTTACATTCCAAATTGGAGTGTATGAAAATCTTTCTTTTTCATAGGTGAGGAAGATTAAAACTTACCATTCTCTATCCTTCCCTCCTCTTTCCTCACTCATTTCCAAATAAAGTTCAAAATTCTCTTTCCTTTAGTTATCCTTCCTTTCCTTTCTTTCATCTACTCCCAAACAAAGCATAAGAGTTGATGTTTTGAGGTGATTTTGTATTTATACAATATGTTGTCTACAATGGGTTGGTGCAATCATCATATTGTGGACAATATAATTATGTTGCTTTAAGTTAGTATGATATGTTAAATAGTTAAGGTTAATTGAGTATTTAACGTTGAATAAAATCCAAGTGGATCGAGGTCGATTAAACATTTGACAAGAGGAAAGTTTAATAGGTGTTAGTAATAGGAAAGTATAACAAGGGTTGGCAATTAGAAAATCCAACATGTGTTGGTAGTGGAAGTCCAAAACAAGTCAAAGTTGACTAAATATTTAATAATTAATGAAGTCCAAATATATCAAGGTTGATTAGATGTTTGACAAATGATAAAAGTTAATTAGATATTTGGCAAGTGAAGGGAATCCCAATAAGGCAAATATTGATTGAATGTCAATCAATTAAAAGTTCCAAAGGAGTGATCTTTAGGTATATGAAACTTTTGATGGGTCAAGGTGAAGTGGACCTATAGTAGGACAAGTGGAATTCTTTGTGTGTTAAGGTGGACCTAAGATTAAGCATGTGAAAGTCCTGATAAATCAAAGTTAGCTAATAATATACAAATGATGAAGTCCTAAGGGGTTAGACCCCTAAGTAATGAATGTCTTGGTAATTTGAGATTGTCCCATATTAGATAGATGAGAAAGTCCTAGAGACATGATCTCTAAGCACGAGGAGTCTTCGAGGTGAGGCCTTTTAGCAAGATTAGGAAATTTGAGAGGTATAAACCTCTTGGCAGGGAACCTAAGTAAGATGAAATTCTATGGGTGACTTGGAGTTTGGGTTCAGATAGGTTTGACTTAGACAAGACTCAGTCGTAGAGTTTTTTGAAATTAAGATTTCTACCGACTAATATATATTTTCAATTTATTTAATGGTTAAATCAATTAAGCAGTCGACTCAAGTTTGTTTGCCAGTGAATAAAAGATTCATTCTCAAGTTAGTCGGCTAAGCAATCAATCAATTAACAAGTAGAATCAATCGACTAATGCAATTGCATGATATTGGAAGAAGTTATTTGATGACTCAGATATTATAACAGATTAGTCAAGATGGGGATTAATCAACTCAAGTACATATAGATTTAGTTGACTGGTGCAATCAATCGATTGAGATAAGTTAATAGTCTAATGATCATGCAGATTTAAGTAGGTAGTTGTTGGCAGTAAGGCCTTAAAATATGAATTAAAGAAAATTAAAGGTAAGGTTGACTCTTTTCATGCTTGATAGGCATGATAACTCTAGAGTTAGAAACTTTGAATTAGATAATCAAAGTTCGAGAACTAGACTTAGTGAGCTTACTAATAGCTCTAGGTACCTTAGCTGATCCTAGAAACCCAAAGACCAAGTTGTTGATTCATGCTAAGATGTCATGTCTATATGTCATGAATGTTGATTGTAGGCCTTGAGTGCAAATTATTGAATTGATGAAAAAAAATTGTACTATAGGCACACCCTTATGCATAGTTGATAAATTTAAGCATAAATTTGGTGCATAAATTGATGCATGCATCATTGGTACCTTGAGTGTAAGACAGTTGCAACTATTTAATCATTCAACTATAATGTTTACGTGCTAATCTTTAGTCTCTATTTTCACAAGGCATCCCTGATGCTATGTTTATTATGTACTGCGTATTGCATCCATTTGTTCAATTTCGTTTTCACTCGATTGGAAACCACAATACTACATTTAAAAGTAATAATAAATTGAATCGGTTAACATGTGCATCAAATTGAAACAAGCAAAGTTAACAACTTAAATAATGAATGAATCAAATTTGTTGATACACGAAGCCACTGTTGATTTACGTCTATCAGCCGATCTTTGTCAGCTCAGAGAATTAATACCAGCAAAAGATTGATGTTACTTCGTGTTAACCATGATTGAGTGAAACAAAAGGTGCTCTGGGAAAATGTATTGTTCCTTAACAATGCAGTAAAACGAGGAGTATGTGAATCTTTAGCTTTGTCCGCCATTGAATCCTTCCTACATCCTTGTATCAGTTATTTACAGCTTATCTGCAAATTTTCCGAGAACATCAGCCACTTTGTCAAGGATGGTGAGTAGTCTGTCAACTTGTTCCCTCCTTTGATCTCTGTCCAGCTGAATGTTAAGCTTTTGAGCTTCAAGTTGTGCCATAATCACCGTGTTGTTCCTCTCTAAGACTTCAATTAGTTTGCTGTAAGGATTGTTGTTTATTACTTCATCTTGTGAAGTTCGATGCCGCTTTCTTCCTTGCTGTGGCAATTTATTTTCAGAATCATTAGTTGGCTGCTCATCCTTTGTAATTCCTGAGATCCAAAATTCAGCCATATCGTTAGTTCCTGACTCATCTATTGCATATTGCAGAGCCATAGATTACTACTTGTTTCAGTGAATACATAAAGGTAATATCTAGGGTTGCGAAAACAAAGAATTAGATGGATGTGAAGCTGGGTTTTGACAATTGGTGATACAAAGAGGGCAGTTAGGTGGGATATGTGGTTGCTGAGGAGCCTCATGCCTTCATAATGTTATAAAAGTAAACACAACCATCTTAACTGCATTGTTACGTACGTTTGGAGGTTTTACTGCTTAGCCAAGGTGATTAGGTGCTGATTTAGTGTTATTTGGTTCCTATTTGAACTTGTTTTGGGGTTAGATAAGCATGTAATGGATGGAACATCTACAGATTGATCTTGGTTTACTTGAGTTCAAATTGGGGTTGAATTGGACTTGTTTCAACTTAATCATAGTGGGACTGGAGTTGAGACCATCCCCTCTCCATGTCTTTTCCTGATCTTGCATAAGCCCCTTCACCCAAAAACCCTAAGCATCGCCTGTCTACCTCTTTTTCTCTTGCAAGCCACAAGCAAGCTCTTAGTGCCCCACTTCTTGGCTCACTGTGCTTCACCTGCTCCCCTCCCCACAGATACCTTAGGGACATCTCATGCTCCACCTATGAGCAACCTCGATCACATTCCATGTTCTGCTGAAGTTGTCCCATCATCACTCGGAGCTAAACAATCATTGCCCACAACCAGAATTGCCACTCCTTGGTAACCCCTGCACCTCCCTATTCCTCACAAAATAGTAGGAAACCCCGTCCTCCTTGTGTGAGCAATAAGGCCCACATAAAGTAATTAAGTAGAGCAGGGTTGAGATAGTCCCTGGTCATCTGATATTTCCACATTAGTCCATGATTCAATTCTTCAAGAATTCCTCCTAGCTCCATCAAAGTTGCTACTAGTATCAAAGCATAGTCCAAGTAGATTTGAGTTTTGATTAAGACAAAGCTAAAGCATGTTGAAACCTTCACCGAGCAAAATCTAGAAGAATTTCCCTCAAAACTATAGTTACAGTACATGCAAGAACCTGAAGTTCAAGACAGTACATTTGAGTTTGTGTGAAAACTGATGGTTAAATACCAGAGAAAAAATTAGTGATTTTGTATCCTTACTAATTAGAAGAATTGAAGCAGTTCGCATACACACAAACAATATATAAGCAACTAGACAATCTATCAGATCAAACGAATTTCTTGGACTACAACTCCAACATAGGCTTGGTACGTGAAGTTTAATGAAGATGCAAAATAAACTTTGCTACATTTCTGTCTTTCAACCATGTCCCTATGAAGAAGATGACGAAGAGAAGGTATACGCCTTCTAGTGAAATCCATGAAAGACAGACAGAAGATAAATAAGAAAAATGCAACATTGCTACACCAAAAGCCAAAGAATGATTGGTAAAAGTATCAGATAAACTTTAACTTGGTTGGCTTGGTGAAGAAGCACAAATCTGGCATTGTATTTTTAGTTGTTATTTAATGAGGAAAGTGAAACTGTGAAAATGAACCTGCCTTATAAATGAAAAAACTTTATAATATCCTAAGCATCTCTCTACATGTGAATCTTATCTTTATAGGAAACAACTGAAAGATGAATAGAAGAAACATGATGAAAATGTTCAAGGATTGATCTTGAGATTTTTTTTTTGAACCCAAGTAATTCAAGAATGAAAGAATGTTCATCTCTTTGAGAACACTAAATCATTTCTGAGAATATTCAAAATGCTCAAAGTTCAAGATATTGAACTTTAAGAATTAATTTGGATATCAAAATAGTCCAAAGATTAAAAGAATTTTTGTCTCAATAAAGACTAAATGGTTTGTGTGAAAATTCAAGATATCTGAATGTGACCTAGTCAATGCCCAATAACAACAAAAATCAGAAAGTTTTGATGAGACCATTGTCTAGCTAAGAGACACCAAGAAGAGACCTACTCTACCTAACAATGACTACAGACATCATCTACATTGTCAGCTTACCATCCAGATACTGCAGCCCAACTCAAATCCACCATGAAGTAGCCAAAAGAATGCTAAAACATTAGTAGATTACAATTTACATTAATATTTAGTTTTAGTTGCACAGTGATAGGGCAATTTACTGAGCTACGTGAAGACTAACACAAGTTACAGTTCTAACTAGAGGTGTAATTTCCAGTTGGCACTAGAGAAAACATTGGCTTGGTGGCATATACTAACATGTGAATAGAGAAGCAATTTCCATGCATCTAGTGCAAAACAGAAGCACAATGCCAATAGCCTCACACAACTTGTCACACACAAGGCTTAATACAATTTGTTTTTAGATTAGTGTTAATCTTTATTGTGTGATTGTGGCATTAAACACCAGTTCACAGTGTTATCAAAATTTAGGCATTTACTACGATTTAGAAACAATAAAAAGAAAAAAACATAGATTAGATCTAATAAAATGAATATTAATAAAATTGCACCAAATAAAATTGATCTTGTATGCTAAGCACCGCCCTAGATTCCTAAGGTACAATGCAAATATGGCTTCACCAGTAACATACAAAGATGAAACCCTCTTAGGCCATAATTCAAACTTTATCCACAAATAAAGAAAAAGGAGAAATTTATAGAACAAGGTTCATGCATATTTCCCTTACATACTCTCTGTGCATCAAATGAGATTTATATAGAGATATATGACGAAGAAAGAAATGTTAACACTATTAACAACATTGACTATTTACAATCACTGCATTGAGTGCTAACGTATTGAGAAAATGTCAGACACATTTGCTTGGCTTGCATTTGACATGGACGTGCATTGACGTTCTTAGTTACCATCCATGGTCTCCTTTTTGTTAATGTTAGTCTTTAGAGTCAATTATGAAATGATTAACAAGGAAACTTTTATATTATATTTCATCAATAAAAAAAATTATGATTATTATATTTACTTCAGATTTGTGCCAAATAAATAAGTATAATACTATCCTAGGGTAGTAGGTTCTAGTCTATAACATATCAATTAGTTGAATTGATAGTGGGAGGCTATAGATATATATAGAACACTACTCCGATCTATTCCTAGTCAAGCTTTAATATACAAGGGCAATATTAATGTGTTGAAACAAGCATATAGGTCAATTGATGACTTAATCTTACAAGTCATAAATATAAAATATCAAATTGACACATGAGTATGTATTAGAGAATATGTACTGAATTGATCCGCCATAAGAATGTTTCATGGATCATTATATGAGTGTCATAAATATTCTCATAGTGACTCTTAGGATAAATAATCCTTAGACCTGAAGTCACTACGATTCCCCACATAAGGAGTTGTATACTTTAATATCTGCAAACGTCATCTGTAACAAAGTGAACTATAAAGTTGATTACTGGTTATGCAATAAGTTATACGAAGGTATGTGAGTGATGTAGATGAGATTTATCCCTTTCATATGATAGAAGTGATATCTGTGGACCCTTAATTAAGTAGGATTACTAAAATGCATAGTCATGATCAAATATGTCAATATGAGATATTAAGCTCATTTGATTAAGTAAGTCTACTTAGAGATCAAAAAATACAAAAATTGATAAGGGAATGATATGATTTATGTCTTATAAATCAATCTAGATATCAAGAATAGAAAGATCAAATTATACAAGATAATAGACACAGAAAAGTTAGATCGGATCTCGACATTCTCATTACTTGAGTAACAATGATACATTGCTAGATGTTATTCATTGCTTGTGCATCTAAAATGTTATTTTAGAGACATTGCCAATGTTACAAGAACCTATTAGGTCATACACAAAGAACATGTTGATTTGGAGATAGGTTTATTTTAGTTTGACTAAAATATGATGGATCCTAAGATTATAGGATTAAGTCTAATCCGAATTAAATTCATTGAGTTAAACTCAAATGAATCCAACTATTGGATTATTGAATTGAATCTAATCCGAATTAAACTCATTGGATTAAACTCAACCACTAAGAGGATTAATGTCCATTAATAAATATTAATGGAGCATTAATGAAAAGGAGAGCAAAAGACAAAAATATTTTATATTCATTGGATGAGTACAAAAGTCATTTTTTATTTTTTAAAAATGGTATCACTTCTAGTTTCCTCTTCGTCTCCTCTTGGCCGAACCATCCAAGTTGCTAGCACAACGAAGGTGGTTCTTCTCTGAAAATTGAGTTCATGCGACGAACGATGGACATATTCGTTTAGATACCGAAGAGACGCGGTCATTCTAATCGTGCTGAGATCTGCCGAATCAAAGTTGCTACCATGATTGTTCCGTTCATGCAACAAAGGTGACATTCAATCAAACATGTATATTGTATTCATATAGATTTCTAGAGGGATCAATTTTTTTTGCGTCATGTATATTTATTATTTTTCACATAAGATCCCAACACTTTTCAATCTCTACGTTCCAAGAATACATTAATTGGTTGTTGCAATGACATTGTTGCTGCAACATTTTTTTGGGTTACTCTCCTCCACATATCTATATAGGACAATCTTCTTTATATTTCTAGTTTACTACTAGCATGTTCCTCTACAGCCAGCATCGATTATCCTTTCTAGGATGTCAATGGTATTTTTAATTTTTCTCTCTCTATTTTCCTTACGGATGACATTGCTGATTTAGTCACCCTGTCCTTGCAGCTGATAAACAATTTGGTCCGGTCATTGATTGGGTTCAAAACAAGGTTAGAACAAGAAAAAGAGCAAAATGGACGAGGAAACTCTAAAAGCAAATGCAGTGACAAAACCAACTTTCAAGCAAAAGTGCAAACTAAACATACTACAATATCAAGTATCATAATTCAAGAAGCCAAGAACAATAAGATTGAAAGCAAAGCAAATGTGCAGCTTGATATCTTTCCCCAAAGCATTTCCACGACTAAAATTCATACAATTGTGTGGCATAATCAGAGTCTTAGGAAAGCTCATTAATTGGGTAACAACATATAATTATATCTTTTAACTCATTGAGTGGTAGGCGTGAGCAGGCAAGCCTACAATAAGCATGTGTTGGCAATTTTGAGCTATAAGTCATAATGTAAGCGACCATGCTTTCTTGTCAGAATTACTCACTTAAAGGTAGAGTTCCTTTTGCAACTTAGTTCTTTGATGTCTTGGTATTTCTCAAGTTAATAAACCTCTATCTCTTCCAGTTCTTTCTCCCTCCATCCCAACAATTACCTCCATAACTTCTCTCGATTCACCAACAACTTTTAATCAACAAGATGATAGGATAGTACAACAGATCCTTAAATGAGATCAAAGGGCATACCAGGATCAGCGAATTCCTGTTGAGATGGCTCAAATTTTCTCACTGCAAGCAGCACAGGAACAGTGTATGAACAATCTAGTTGGCAAACAATTTAACAAAAAACCAAAGCATTTCGAATTCAACAAGCACAGAAATCGCAGCCCTGCTGAGAGATTAAATCTTTATTCTTAACAAAAAGGCCTTTAAATACGAGCCAGATGTGGGTAATTACTTGATATCGGCGTGGCAGCAATTGGCGAGGGAAGGTCCTCTGTCACATTCGCCTGATCGGCATAGGAGAAAGATCCACTCTCTGTTGCATCTTGATTGCTACTGAAGGACGCCTCCGCCCCATCCTCGTTATCTTCCTCTTCGTCTTCTTCCATTCTCTCTCCAGCATCACCGACCCTGCCGTCAGACTCCTCGTCTGCCTCAAGAATGCGATAGAACATGTCCTCGAATGTCCCTGGCAGCCGCCGCTCCTTCCTTTCTTCGCTTCCCATCGTCCAGTAGGACTTGCCGGCGGCCGCACCGTCCCTCGTCTCCCACGCCCGTATCTTTCTGTAACCGCACATCAGGGTGCCCCACCGCCTACGACACTGTTCCGAGCTCCGGTGCACCCCCTTTTGGCTGCAGTAGGATGACACAGCCTCCCATTTCGTCTCCGCCGGCATGGCGACGAAGGGATCCCTGTCCCGCGCCTCCACCGCTCGCTTACCTTCCAACATAACAAGGATCTCGTGGTTCCACCAGCGTGGCCGCGGCTGCCGGTGGCCCACGGCGCCGCCATTTCCCCCTGCGCGCCGCCCGCCCATCCTGCTCGACCATTGCTGGCAGCGCCGTTCGACATTTAACGGTTAGATGATGGACCCATTCGACCTAATACAATATCATTTAAACCCTTAACATTGACGGAGGGATTTTTATTAATAAGACCCGAATTAACTTAAATTAAACATAACGCGATGTGGCATGCCATGCATTAAAGAGCAAAGGACAGTTGCACCAAAAACAAATAAAATAATAAAATAAAATAATCATTCTTTCAATTTCACGAAGTCCTGCATATTATTTTTTTTATTGTTGTGAATTTTAAAAAGCGCACGTTATAAATTTTATTTTATTTTTCCCTTGAATGAGGGCATTTGGTCGGTAGAATAAATATGAGATTTCCATATAAAATGTTATATTTATTTTAGAATATGGAACAAAACATATTATAGATAGAAATAATATATGTGATCATCGACTTTTTTAAATGTTTCAATCTTCAATGACTAGCTAAAAAGTGATTATATGAAATAGATTTTAG
>NW_027433153.1:0-2327 GCF_044706935.1 Curcuma longa
TGTTAGGATCGGTTGGTTCGCTAGAGGGGGGTGAATAGCGTTTTTCGAATCTTCTTCGATTGTTTCTCTGCAAGAGTGTTAGCGGAAGCAAAATATAATAGAGAAAATAATAGATCAACGCTAACCCGGTTCGTTTACTTGGTATCCACCTCCGCAGAGGTGACTAATCCAAGGATCCACACGCACGCACACACCCGCTGCACTATGAATCGTCTCCTTCTCGAAAACCTCGAAGGCGGAGAAACCTTTACAACCTTTTCGTTCTCCTCAAAATGATGTGAAATAATGTTTAGGAGGAGAGGAAGAAAGCAAAGAATCAGAGAACAACAAGTTCTCAAAAGAAGCACTGAAAGAACAAAAAAATAGCGAATTCTTTAGTTGATCTCGAGCAGGCTTCTTTTATAATTCTTCGACATCAGTCGACTGCTGGCAGGGCCAGTCGACTGATGGCTTCAATCGGCAATAAAATCTTGCATTAAAGCGCATTAAATGCTTGCCATCTTTCTCCAACGTTCAAATATCAGTCGACTGATCCAAGACCAGTCGACTGACATCAGTCGACTGCTGGCAGGGCCAGTCGACTGCCCAGTCGACTCCTGTCTTCCTCTGGCTCGACTGATTTTTCTGTGTGCGTCTGATTTATGAGCAGTCGACTGCTGGCAGGGCCAGTCGACTGGTGAAGCTGAAAAATCTCATTTCAGCTTCTCTTGACCTAGACCTCGGCCTTCAAACACCTCCTATAGCCTCGTGCCTCCCTTGGATGCTCCATCATCCTCGCACTAGCTTGAGATGCTTCCATCAGCTTCGTCATGTCAAGTCTTTGCCAAGACCACCCACTTGGACTTCTCCTTAAACCTTCATAGTTCTCCCCCTAACTTAAACCTTCATAGTTCTCCCCTTTTTGTCAAAGATCAAAAAGTTATTCCATAGGCTAAGTAGGGTTAAAATCTCCTTAAAATTATTTATCCCCCTTTTGTATTGCACCAACAATCATTTTGAAGGGAAAAAATACCTTAAACTCTCAAAATATGCTGAAAACAGTAATATCAGTCGACTCATAATGTATCAGTCGACTCATCAGTTGACTCCAATCTGAACCAGTCGACTGATATGCTGAATTTCAGTTATCAGAGACGAGATTGAAAAATGCATAAGTAATTGTACGAGTTTCAAAAATTTATGAAATTTTACACGCACATTACTCATGTCTAACACTATTTGAGAAAAATAATTTAAAAAATTTTGGATCTCAAATATGATAGTGTGATACAAATTCTAAAAATGGTTAGATAAGGTCAATAAAGGTCCAATTTTGGATCAATATTTCTAACGGATATGAAATTTCTGATTTTACTATCCTGAATATCCTGAGAGATTTTAAAATATGTTTGATTTGTTGGTTTAAAAGATGTAATCAACCCGGCCCATCCACCCATGGGAACTCTACTTTTTTCCTTTGACCCTCTCTCCCACTTTCTGTGGGTCATAGGTCGTCGATCATCGGCCGTGTCGTTACCTACTTAGGACTTTCCACCCCTGCCCAGTGGATTTTTACCTTTCCCAATTCAAATTCTAGACATGCAGGCTAAAGTACTAGAGTTTCCTTGAATCTAGTAACCAAGTGAGAGAGTTCCTTGAATCTGGTAATCAAGTGTCTCACTTAGTTACCAGATTCTAGGAACTCTAGTACTTTAGCCTGCAGGTCTAGAGTTCGAATCTGGGGAAGGCAAAAATCCACTGGGCAGGGGTGGAAAGTCCTAGTAGGTAACGGCACGGTCGATGGTCGACGGCCCATGACCCACAGAAAAATAGGGGTCGGGATAAGTATAATTCCCTCGGGCAGACGGGCGAGTCGTTACAATAAAAAGGTGCCTTTTATTGTAATGACCCTGCCGTTCGTCCGCCCGAGGGAAATTCACTCATCCCGACCCCTATTTTTCTGTGGGTCATGGGCCGTCGACCATCGACCATGCCGTTACCTACTACTCGGACTTTCCATGGTGTCAGCGGATTTTTGCCTTCCTCAGATTCGAACTCTAGACTTGCAGGCTAAAGTACTAAAGTTCTCACTTGGTTACCAGATTCAAGGAACTTTAGTACTTTAGCCTGCAGGTCTAGAGTTCGAATCTAGGGAAGACAAAAATCCACTGGGCAGGGGTGGAAAGTCCGAGTAGGTAACGGCACGGTCGATGGTTGACGACCCATAACCACAGAAAAATAGGGGTCGAGATAAGTAGAATTCCCTCTGGCGGACGGGCCGGGTCGTTACAATAAAAAACTACTCTTACTGCAGGTGAGCAGTACTTACATCGATTCTTGCACTTACC
>NW_027433154.1:0-3258 GCF_044706935.1 Curcuma longa
GCAGAAGCAAGCCATGGGGAGAAGAGCGACCGAGCAAGGGTGAGGAGAGTGGAAGAGGGATAATGAGAGTAACGCTTGATAGTTTCTTTCTCGTAGCAGTCTCCATCTTTCTTGGTAGTAATTGCAAGGTCAGAGATTAAAGTTAGAATTGAGTAATTACAATCGTAAGCGTTGAATATTATAGGCACTCTCCACTGTCTCTCCTAAGTTCTGCTCGTCGATGAATAGCTTTTTCTTTTCTTTTTAATTGAGTTAAAGTGAAAGTCATCAGATGGCTTGGCGAATCAATTCAATACGGTCGATTGAATGTCAGTGGGTTTAGGTTTTCCCTCTGCCTCACTTCAACCTTGACTTCGGGTTCAGCCTAGCCTGGATTCAATAAATTTATCTGCCTTTCCACAGAGTCTCAAGTCCGCGCACCGAATGCTTAAAAGGTTGCCTCCACTACTTGCACTTACCCTTCTTTTATTTATGGGTTCAACTTTCTCTCCTAGCCTTCCCTCTGTAAGTAGCTCCTAGAAGCCCTTGAGCGGGCACTAGCTTCTTCTTCACCCTCCACCCGAAGCAGCACCTGCAATAACTGGTTCCTAGCGCTAGGTTAAGTTAAGTATTGGCCAGCTCTTGATGAAAAGGAATCCAGAAAAATTCCTTATTTTAAAGAAAAGGAGCTCACCATCCAGAAAAAAAAAAAAAGGAGCTCAGGAACCTCCCACTCCGATTCTACCTTCGCCCGTACTACTTGACTTTGACCTCACTCCAGCTCCTCTTCTTCCCACTTTCCCTCCCCTTTATGTAGAGGATTCACATTCAAGTCCTACAGCTACTACGAATGAAGGGTCTCCTGTGGGATAAAAGGGAAGAATTTAACCTTCCTCTAGCTCCCGAGGAGAAAGGACTACATCCCCAGCCCAACAGCCCAACGAGTTGACATCTGATCTGTGCCCAAGTAGCGTACATATTGCAGTGTTCGAGACAAGATTGGCTATCACCCTGCGCTACTTCAACTTATTCTTCTTTCTAATGTAGGGCCAGTGATACGTTATAATCATTAGAATCGTACGCACCTCACTAATAAGGAATCTCGCCACTTAAGGAGAGGGCTCAGACCTAGCTTCGAGTGCATCAGACTCCGAGCTGACATCATTCTTCTGCAGACGGGACATATTCCTACTCTTGGCTATAGAGGTGCCTACTCTACTTAGGTGCCTTCGTTCCTCTAGGCAGCTACAACCTAACTCTCACTCCGGGCCTGCCCTCCGCGTCATGAGTGTTATCAAATCCTGCCTTGCCTGCGCGCACTCCAGCTATTATGGCCAGTACGTGTGGTCGGAGCCTTAGCACAGCATCCGGTGCGGCAGATGGGTCTGATCCCCAAACTCGACGCAACTGTAGACTCAGTCTGGCGACCCCAAAACACGACCCCCAAATAAGACTCCGCTTGGGTCTGAGGGACATTGACTCTTTCGACATGAACTCTTTGCTTTCTAATAGAGAGACTCCTTCCTTAATTCGAAAAGGAAGCAGAGCCCGCGTAGCACCTTTCTGTCCGGAGAGAAAGTGATAAGCTACGCCCCCATAGTCACGGGTCTTGTCTTAGCGCGTCACTCAAATCAATGGCGGTCGGGGATTGCAAAGATTTCGCTGCGCTCAACTTTGCCGCTCTTATTTGCCCCGCTCTAAGGTGGGCATGAAAAGAATAGTCAGCTTCGGAGAGTTTTAAAAACCGGTCCATTCACTCTTTGCGACGTTTCACTTGCTCCTTCGCTCCTCTTTCATCGTGCTACTATTTGATTAATTGAATTGACAACAGCAACATGAATTTTAAAAAGAAATATCACAAAGAAGAAAATAAATGGGAACTTCTGAAGCGAGTGAGTTTTAATGGCTAGGCTTAGGTCCGCCCGCAACTCCACTTCTATTATAATTCATCGGTCATCGGCAGAACTTATATTATAGTGAGGGCAAGTAAAGGAAAGCCTACGAACGAATCTCTTCCAGGCATGACTTGAACTCTTCTTGAACTCATCTCTTTCAGTTAGTGATTGCAAAGAGAAGCGGCTTCAAAGCAAGCCCGGAAGCTCGAAATGAAGATAGGCTTAGTCGTAAATAGAGGATTAGTCGTAAATAGCCCCTTTGGCTATTTATCTGCCCAATATATAGTAAGGGGGTAGCAGAGGAACTTATATTATATACAGGCGGATTAGAACTTATATTATGAATGCAGGGCCAAAGGGGCTATTTACGACTATGTAGACTAACTGTATATAATATAAGAGTTGTACCTCTGCTATGCCTCTTTGTGAGTCGAAAATAGACCCAAAGGCTATTTATATGCCTCTGCGTGGCAGAGGTACTTATCTTATATTATATACAGTTAGTCTACGCCTTTGGGGCTATTTATCTCCTTAGCCTTTGGGGCTATTTACGACTAAGTAGAATAAACCATCTTACTAAAATAGAAAGACCTCTGCTATAACTTACTGGTTTGGGAAGCCCCTATTGAGTCGAAAATAGACCCAAAGGCTATTTATATGCCCCAAAAATATAGTAAGTTGTGGCAGAGGTACTTATCTTATATTTAGTAGGATTAGTCTACTTAGTCGTAAATAGCCCCAAAGGCTATTTCTTCTACTCAGCATAGCTGAGGTCTTTATATTATATACAGGCAGATTAGTCTACGCCTTTGGTGCTATTTACTTCTTGGGGCTATTTATCTCCTTAGCCAAAGGGTCTATTTTCGACTCAAAGAGGCGTAGCAGAGGTACTTATCTTATATTATATACAGGCGGATTAGTCTACTTAGTCGTAAATAGCCCCTTTGGCTATTTATATGCCTCTGCGTAGCAGAGGTACTTATCTTATATTATATACAGTTAGTCTACATAGTCGTAAATAGCCCCTTTGGCTATTTATATGCCTCTGCGTAGCCGAGGTACTTATCTTATATTATATACAGGCTGATTAGTCTACGCCAAAGGGGCAATTTATCTTCTCGGGGCTATTTATCTTCTTGGGGCTATTTATCTCCTTTGGCTATTTATCTGCCCAATATATAGTAAGGGGGTAGCAGAGGAACTTATATTATATACAGGCGGATTAGAACTTATATTATGAATGCAGGTAGGGTGGATTAGTCTACTTAAGGCTTAGTCGTAAATAGCCCCTTTGGCTAAGGAGATAAATAGCCCCAAGAAGATAAATAGCCCCAAAGGCGTAGACTAACTGTATATAATATAAGATAAGTACCTCTGCTATGCA
>NW_027433155.1:0-9077 GCF_044706935.1 Curcuma longa
TTTTAGGGTCCATTTGGTTCAAGTTATCTTATATAATTTTGGTTATATGATTATTAGGTAATCACATAACCAAGGTTATGGGGTATAAAATATAACCTAATATTGTTTGGTTCAACTTATTAATTTGAAAGAATAAAGCATAACCAGTTAAATATTTACTATTTTATTCTTGATTCAAATAAATTTAATTAAATTAATAATATTAATAATGATAATAAGTTGATAATATATAAAAAATAAATGTAATTTATTCATAATTTTTTAAAATTTAAAATAAATTTATATATTTTTAATAAAATATTTTATTAAAATAATTATTTTATTAAAATAATTCATTAAATTAATAAATATATTTCATTAATATTTTTAAAATTAAAAATAAATTTATATATATTTTAAAAAATAATTCATTAAAATAATTATTTTAATAAAATAATTTGTTAAATTAATAAATATAATTCATTAATTTTATTTTAATAAAATAGTTTATTAAATTAATAAACATCATTTATTAATTTTATTTTTTAAAATTTAACATAAATTTATATTTTTTTTAAAAAATAATGCATTAAAATAATTATTTTAATAAAATAGTTTATTAAATCAATAAATATAATTCATTAATTTTATTTTTTAAAATTTAAAATAAATTTATTTATATTTAAAAAATTACTTCAATAAAATAATTCATCAAAATAAAAATGAATATAATTCATTAATTTTATTTTAATAAAATAATTTATTAAAATAATGATTTAATAAATTAATTTATTAAATTAATAAACATCATTTATTAATTTTATTTTTTAAAATTAACATAAAATTATATATTTTTTAATAATATAATTCATTAAAGTAATTATTTTAATAAAATAATTTATTAAATTAATAAATATAATTAGTTAATTTTATTTTTTAAAATTTAAAATAAATTATCTTTTTTAATTTTATAAAATTTTAAATTAAAATTTATTAAATTAATTAACTTGGTTTCAATTAGATTTGATAATAGATTTCAATTAATTGAGTTTTAAAATCAAAGGATAATAATGAAAAAAATTTTGTTAACATCAGGAATCAAAGAAAATCTTAGGCTGCCAAGGTAATCACATTCCCGGGTTATAACCCGTTTGCTGATGTGGTGTGATATTGTATTACTTGAGAATCGATCATAACCTGAACCAAACAAGGTTATAGTTGATAACTTTGGACAGATAACCAAGATTATCAATGATAACTGCCAACCAAACGCCCCCTTATTGTATTCTTGTAATAACAACTTATAAAAGATTTTTTTGTCTCTGGAAGGAGAAGACATAGTGGAGAAGACCTTGGAGTAATCACCTTGGGAGACGGTGAACCAAGTAAAATCTTGATATTGTGCTTATGACGTTAAGTTTGTTTAAAGTTTTTCATTGTGCAATCTATCAATGTGATTGAAGTTATTCACCCCTCTAATTCGCACGTGTCCTAACATTTACAACTCTAATTCAATATAAATCAGTCATGTTGTCCTAAAATTCTCAAGATGAAATTAAACTCTTATTCATATTGGAGCTAATTTCATCCGTTATTTCCTTCCAACGCGGGACTACATGTGGCATTCATAAGAATGTTTAGATGTTTTTAATAAAATAAATGATGACTACTTTTAATAGATTTATTCTATGTTTCTCTTCTAAGTGACTAGTATTTTTCACACAATAAATTTGGTTATAATATTCACATGTTAATTTTTCATTTCAATAAAAGTATTTAAATTTGATTATAATAAAACCATCTTTAATTAGATATATTGAAGAATCATTATCTAGCCTTCAATCAATTAAGGTTGGCTTATAATAGAATTATTCCAACAAATAAGTATTCCATGTAAATAAAAATAATAATAATAAGACAAGCATTCTCAACAATCCTAATTGTAATAGCTAAATTAAGTTAATAAATTATCAAATTAATTTCCTTTCCTTTTAGAGCACAAAAGGAATAGAAACTCACTTATTTGTTTCTACTTGTTACAACATTTCTATTTATATTTATTTATCTACTTTTAGAAGCTAAAACACTATAAGACACTATGTAGTTAGCTTTCAACACTCCTAAAACATATTCGTAGCAAGGATGAAGGCGATTAGCTTGATCATAATATTAGTCATTACTCTCATCGGTTCATGCCCTTATAATCAAGGTAAATAACTATCGATATGATAAATCTTCATTACTAGAGAAATACGTACATTCTCATCATCATCTTTTCATATATGATCCAGGGCTTGAAAATCAATTGGATATGATGAACAAAAATCAGAGCAAGTTAGTGTTGGCTTTTTGTTTAGAGTTATCACATTGTGTGGACTTTAGCCCTTGCTATTGTTGCCTAGCCCTTGACCCGGGGCGAAAGAATTGTACTCGAACAAGAGAAGAGTGTACGGCAGTGTGCCCAATTTGTGACCCTAAGTGTCATCCACCCTTGTTTCCTTGATTAGCTCAATGATTTGATAGCCGTGGTATGCCTTCCCTCATGTGGATCTGCTGAAGTATTTGATATGTTGTAGGGCTGGTGATATTGCACGGTTTGGGGTGAGCGAAACCACCTTTTACTTCCTTGATTAGTTCAATGATTAATGTTTGATGTTTTTCGCAAAATAAATGAAGTTGCTTTTAATAGATTTAATTAGTATTTTTCTCGTATAATGAATTTGGTTATGATAATTGACGTCGGATAGAATATCGATTATTCTGAAAGTGGAAGATTAGAGGTAAATTGTAGAAAAAACAAGCGCGAGAAGCCGAAAAAGAAGAGAAGCCACTGTGTCGTTATCTTTATGTTTTTGTTAAAAAAGAAAATTTTATTCAATAATAAAACATCATCCAAAAATAACTAAACATGCATTTAAATAGACCCAAAACAAAAGTCTAACTTACAAAAGGCAAAAATACCCTAGAATCCTAAAAATAAAAAATTATCAAAAGTCATCTAAAAATGCACTAAACGATATCTGATGCACCTTAAATTGGCCTAGTATGGGTTCCACCCTAAATCGAATAGTGGTATCTAAAACTTTTAATTAGCAACCGATTACATTTCATTCTAATACTCGAATTAAAAATTATGAAGATATCCAAACTCGATTCCTTTGTCAGTCCTGCATAAGATATTCTCATGTTTATTGTTGATTTTCAACAAAAGTTTTTAATGAGTACAGACATGGGAAGAGAGTTGTTGTGGTGAGTGAATAGTTATCCATACGGATATGTGTAAATGAACCATACGTTCATGGTAAAAATTTATTTATGTTCAGATATACACAAGATCAATTAAATAAATAAGGTTGAATACATATATATTTAATTCGTTAATATTCATGAACAGATATTGTGAATTATTCATGGATCTTATTCATGTATCATATTCATTAATAAAATTTATACCAACATATTGAATAAACAAAAAAATTTTAAAATGACCAAATATATTTATATTATCAAGCTCAATAATTAATCAAATAAATTTAAAATATAAAAATTTTAAACTATCAAATAAATTTCAATTGAGAGTTCGATAACATCTTAAACGAATATGCTCAAACTAAGTTTGAATCAAGTTCAAAATCATAAAAAAAATAAAATAAAATTTGAACATTCATTTTAACAATTTATATAATTATTCAATTTGACTTAACTTAATTATCTTATCAAATAAATTTGAATATTATAAAGTTTGATTCGACTAATTTACCATCCTAATTATAAAGCTTACAAACTCGTTGAGACTGTGTCTAAACTAATGATTTTTTATCTTGATTTTTTTTATTTAAATAATGAAAAGAAAGATTCTTCATTACTTATTGCTTATTATTATTATTATTATATTATTATAATATGGTTCGATTTTATATACTATTTAATTTCATAAAAATAAAAATAATTATTTCTTAATTAAATTAATTTTTTTCTATAAATGCATAACTTTCTTAAAAAGTGAGGCAATAATTATTTAGCTAAATTTATTTTTTAATTTAAAAATAATTATTTATAATATATTTGAGGTCTAAATGTATTAACATTTGGTATAACTTTGTCAAGTTTTTATTCACTATTAATATTTAATAAAGATAAAATTTGTAATCAATTATTTATAAATTTTAAATTAAGTAAATAAATAATTGAATATATTATTATTTTTCCATTCCTTTCCTTTCAAAGTCTAAAAAAAGTAAAAATTATTATTTTTTTGTTTTGTCAACTTTTTATTAGTTGCAACATTTCTATTTTAATTTATTTATCTATTTTTTCAACTTGAAACTCTATAAATTACTATGAAGTTGGCTTTTAACATTCATAAAATATTTTTGTAGGGATGATGAAGGCCACAAGCTTCCTCATAGTATTAGTCATTTTCATCGACTCATGCTCGTACAATCAAGGTAAATATTAGCATGATAAATCTTTGTTACTAGAATTCTTGTTATCTTTTGTAGGCGATTAATGAGCTCAATCGAGTTAAATTTTATTGTAATATGTTTAATAAGATAATCGAACTAAGCCAATTCGAACCTAAAATAAACTAAGTCGTTGAAATAATTTTTCAAATTTGACTTAGTTTCTTTTTTATGGCCTTGAGCTTTATTAAAATTTAATTTGAGCTTGGTTCATTTAGATGTTATTGAGTCTTGTTTGATTAGTATTAAACTTGATAATACTGTTTGTTTATTCATTTTGAAAGTTTATATGTTGAATGAATGAAAATACATTCTTATCAAGCCGAACACCATATTGACTACTGATGAACATTTAATTCACTTACTGTTAACTATATTCTTTTCTCATGTGATATATAGGTCGTGTGCCTCAAATGTTTGCTGAAAATCAATTGGATACGATGAACAAGAACCAAAGCAACTTAATATTGACTTTTTGCCAGAAGGCAAAATGTGTTGATTTCAGCCCTTGTTATTGTTGTTTAGCAGGCAAGCAAGAGGATAATTGTCATAGGACAATGGAGAAGTGTTTAGCAGCCTGTCCAATTTGTAACCCCGAATGTCACCCACCCTCGCTCCCTTAATTAGTCCATGAAATTCATGGAAGTGCGATATTTATAAGAATGTTATGATGGTTTTAATAAAATAAATTTGGCCTTCTATATGTCAAAGGAGCACTCAATATTTTTTTAGATTTCTCAAAAGATTCCCTATATTTTTATTTTCATCCAAGAATATATGCACTTAATTTCTAAAATATTATGTAGGACCAGATCAACAATAGGGGGTGAATATCACTCACTTGAAAACTTTCTTTCTTCTTTTACAAAAATTGAGATAGAGATACGCAGTGAAAAATAAAAACAAATGACTTGGAAGGTTACTTAGTTCATAGTCCAACGATTACTACTCCAAATCGCTTAAACTATTTCCTATTAGGCATAATCGTGGTCATCAGTCAACTGATGCTGGTTCATAAAAGGGCAAAAGATAATCAATTCAACTAGTCACTCGATGAGCCTAATCAATTGACTGATTCATAAATTGATTTGACTGACATTTGAAAAAATGACAAAATCAAATACGATCTCAGAAGGTTCAAAATTATCATTTGGTCGCTGACCAAATCAATCGACTGATAAAGATGATCATTCAATTGATAGATAAAAAGCAATCCCGACTTAAAGGCTTTAAAAGCGTTTCGAGGAGTTTTTCACCATCAATTCTTAGGAGTTTGAGGATGAAGTGCTACTGCATTTCTAAACAAATAAGAGACACTCCGAAGATACCAATAACGATCAAAGAGAAGATCGATCTCATATAGTAAAGTTATTTTTCTTTCATTTGTAAGTTGTATTCGTTTTCATTATTGTACTATAGTGAATTTGTTTTAAAAGATTTCTCCGCCATCGGAAGGTATTCGAAAAGGAGAAGTTATAGTAGAGAGAGATCACTAGGAGTAGACTTTCGATTAGTCACCTCGAAGAGGCGAATACCAAATAAATCTTAGAATTGTACTTGTGGCGTCGCAAGTTTAATTCAAATTTCCGCTACTTGAGCATTCAAACGACGAACTCGTAACCAAGACGAGAAGCGATTCGAACTATTCACCCTCTCTCGCTTGCATAGATCATAACACTAACATATTGATTAAATATCGAAATTTCAACTCAAGTCCATTCGAATTTGATCAACTTAATCAAACCTTGGATCAATTACACTAACAATAAAAAATTGAGTATATAAAGTATTATTAAAAATATATTTGTGGTCTACGTGTATTAGCACTCGGTATAACTTTGCTAAGTTTTTACTCATTATTAATATTTAATAAAGATAAAATTTGTAATTAATTATTTATAAAGTTTAAATTATATATATATATATAATTGCTACGCTACGCGACGAAGAATCCGCGACCCATGCGTGATACCCGCGATCCATCGTCGCTGCCGCCGCTCTCGCCGCGTTGTTCGATCACCGCCGGCCGCCACTTCGGTCGCGATCGACGCGCCACTCGCCAACGCTTCGATCGATGTCGGATTTTGATCGGATAGTGGCCGAATTCCGCCGGAATTCGACCGGAAATAGAGTCGGCAATGGCAGCGCTTCGATTAGAATCTGACCCCGATCATCATCGACAGTGCTCGCGCAGTGGGGGACGACTGTTTCTGACCAAATTCGCTGGATTTCGATCACAATCCGGCCAGAATCCGACGTCGGTCGAAGCGCCAGCGAGTGACGCATCGATCGTGGGCGAGGCGGTGGTCGGACGACACGGCGAGGGTAGCGGCAGCGATGATGAATCGCGGGTGTCACGCATAGGTCACGGATTCTTCGTCGCGCATCATAGCAATTATATATATATATTCCGTTGCTCTCTTTTTCAAAGTCCAAAAACAGTAAAAAAATCTGTTTTGTTTTGCCAACTTTTGAATTATATATATAAGAAAAAAAGTATTTTTAAAAAGAAATATGCCCTTTGAAATATTATAAGAGCATGCCACATCCTTTGAAACATTTTAAAATCGAGATACGTCTTTTGAGCAAATGCCGAAAAGTATTCGGATTAATTAGACCTCGATAAGAGACACAAATCCATTTAAAACGATAAAGATGCTTTACAACTATGCCCGTTGCAAGTCAAGTCCAAGTCCTGGTTCAATCAGATCTCTTCTCGGCTCTTATCGAGTCACACTCGTTAGACAAACACTGAACCCAAGTCCGGCCTAGCCCGGACCCGGTCGAACATGCGGTATGGTTAGGTATTTCTTCCCATTTGCCACGTGTCTTCGAAATCTTAACCTTTTTGCCTTCCTCGTTCGTCCTGGCAGCGACGGGTTCGCTGTATATAGACAAAGACGAAGGGGGAAGCAACAACGCAGAAGGAACTTGCGGAAGGCGTGGAAGAAACGATTCCTCTCTTTCTCTCCCCGATTTAATCGCTTCCTCTCCTCTCCAATCGCTTCCTCTTCTCGACGCGCGCTGATCCGATCGACGCTTCGTCGCGCGCACAAAAGAGATCGTCGATTCGTCACCCGACCTATATTTTGTCGTTCGTTAATCAAACCCACTCGGTAATTTTTCCCTTTTGAATTGCTTCTGTAGTTTATCGATTGTTTTTCCTAATCTGTGTTGATTTATTTTGTTTACTTGTAACCGAAAGAATTTAAGTCGTTCGCCGCGGATGAGATCTTTGCCCTCCTTCTTTCCTTTTGTTGCTAGTTTATGATTTTCGTGTGTTGAATATTTAGTGTCGTATGAATTTGGATGATTGAATAAAGGGAAGCCCTAATTTGTTAGGGATTTATAGGGATCGTTAGTATTTCATTTTCATGCCGGAATTTCCAGTTGTTTCTGGGGCTGGGAAGTCCATTAATCGGTTTATGAAATTTTGATGTCTTATATTATTAATTAAAAGACTGAAGAAGATTTTGATGTCGCTGCATTTCCGTATTTTTCCAGGTTAGAACTACCCGTAGTGTTAGTAAATTAAAGTACATTCATGTTCTGTTTATCTGAATACTTAAGAAAAATGTTAAGAAGTTTGGCATCTGTGTCCTAGTTGACTTTAACTTTAAGTCTTCTTAGTTTCCTAGGATTGTCGGCATAAGAGTCTATCTTGCCAAAGTGTTGACTGACTCATAATTCATGGAAGGAGGGTATATGTTGACAGCAAGTAATTTGAGAAAATTAATTAAGGGAATTATCCGTACTGATAAGTCCAAGGAAGGAGAATAGTTTATCAATCCTTTTCTTGTTTTGGAACTATGTTCCTTGCATTCAATTTTTTTATTCCAGGATTCCTTTGAATATGACTTTCAACTGATTTCCCTTTAGAATGTTTGCTGATTATGGGTTTCATTCTCTCTTTTGCTCCATCTCTCTCTCTCTCTCTCTCTCTCTCTTTTTGTCATCCTCTGGTTGATTCTTCTTGTAGAATTTTACAGTTCATACCCATCCACAGAGATTAGATTCTTTTCCCTTTTGATGTGTTGCCAGCTATGATGTTTTACAAATGCAAAAAACTTTAAGAATATCCAAGCTTAAGGGTCAGGCTTCTATTGGGAATAGAGAAAACTAGGGAGAGAAGTTAGGAAAATGGATATGGAAAGATTTCCTTAGTTTGTGATTCCTTGTACGGTAGAAAAAGGAGGAAAGTTTTAAACTCTCTAAAATTAATCCTTAAAATACAAAATATATATGGTTTTTCTCTAAAAGAAATTTTAGGTCCATACTGAGAATGAAATGTGTGAATACTAACATTTCCGTTGTTTTGGGAAGAAGCGGAATGTTTTCTCTCATCCACTCCCTTCTATCCTGCCATTTCTTCCCACGGAAATAGTTGGAAACGGTGACTAGTGCCTGGAGAAGCTTATCCCCTAGTGATTTTTCTTCTGCTGTCCCTTCTCTGCATAAACTCAGCCCTATTGGAAACTGGAAACCTTTATGCGTAGTCCATATCTCAAAATCTACAAGAGTAAACCTCTATCGTCTTTACCCATTGCTAACAAAGTTCCATATAGTTCCTTATAAGTGCAGAAATCAACCCCATAGAATCCTGTGTTAGAAGACCAGGAAGCATCACAATTTATG
>NW_027433156.1:0-15113 GCF_044706935.1 Curcuma longa
AATCTTTAGCCCTTGTTTCTCCTATATCCTCCTAGCCTTCCTAGAGCCCTTCCCTTGCTTCCTTAGCTTTGTTGATGGAGCAACCTTCCAAGGAGCTCTCGGCCACAAGAAGCACAAGAGAGGAGATGGAGGTTTCGGTGAGGGTGATCAAGAGGAGTAAAGAGAAACAAATGCCTTTGGTAACTCCTATTTCCTTTACTTATACTAATGAAGGGGTGTGTCCCTTCAACTTTCATGGTGTCCTTTCATGTGCTTCAACCTTAAGTAGAAATTCCCCTATCATTTTCATAAGAAAACTTGCTAGACCTTGTGGTTAACCCATGCTTCTACTAGGCTTGCCATTCCCTTGAGGTCCATGGTTCAATTCATGGCACCTCCATTCTTTTTTTCTTTTTACTTTAGCAAAGCCCACATGAGATAAGCCCATTTAAATTATCCATTCCTTAAGGCCCAATTTCATTTCTTTTTGTCATTAGCTAGCCCATATAAGAGAAAAGCCCATTATGAAAACATTAAACCTTAGAGACCATTAGGAAAAATCCTACTAATGGCCCATCAAAGGTAGAAGCCCATTTAACATCAAGGCCCATTTAGTATTTCTACTAAATTTTCTCTAAGCTATCATTCATTCATTAATATCAAGGAATTATTGAAGGAAAATTGTGGGTATTACAGTCACACCTCGGGAGATGGCTGTCTGAAAATTTTGACAGCATCTCCCCTGTAACAATTACAATTCCTTGAATACATATATGTCATAAGGCCTACATGGCTATAATAAGACCTACATGGCCACAATCCATACATAAAAAAGTATATAACAAATACACCAAAACCAAACACATATACGAAAATCTACATGATCTAGACCAAGTTCTGAAACATAACAAAACTAAAACCAATAGAGACCATGTCATCTCGACAGGGACTAGCACCGCGGCTCTCCAGACAGACTTCAACCTGAAATGAATGAAACTAACGGAATGAATTCAAAGAACTCAGCGAATATCTAGCAGACACGTATAATAAACTATCTCTAGTAATAATCATCATGTCAGTAAGTAAGTAATGCACAACTGAACTACTGAAAAAGTTGTACATATCAGAATCATCTATCTCAACACAAGGGCACGAGCCATGCAACAGATGCAAGGTTGCCAAACCAAATGCATAAAGCCTCCTGTATGTGCATGTCAAACAAATGCAGCAACCAATAATAAATGCAATCCATGCAGTATGCACATGATGCAATGACATGGTCACCCTTGACGTCAGTTAGCCACCATCACCAACAATGGTGAGGTTGAGTGGGTAGGCCTATGACAACTGTGCACTCTGCCGTCACTGCTCCTGCGTGACCGAGTGGATAGGATGTTGGCGAAGTACACCTATCCTCCTACCCAAGTACATAGGGGAGCACAGCTCTCATCTTCTCGTCTCACAGTAAGGAGGAGAGATTCCTGTAATGCTATCACGTTGCGGCACCACTACCCCTGAGCGGTAGGGCTCTGGATTCCTATAATGCTACCATGCTATGGCACCACTACTCTTGAGCGGCCGAGCGGAGCCCTGACAAAGGAACTGCGCACACCCTCTAGATGTACCACTAATCCGTGAGTAGCAGTGTGTGTAGATCATGTAACTAGCGACGGACTCAGACTACAAAGGAGCCGATGATCGCTAGTATGCAATCATGCAAGGATGGTGCAGACACTAACGTATGCAACACCTACCAATCTATGCCCAGTAAGGAAACAGTATATCATATAAAGATGATATGGAACCTAAACCATTAATAGATAAAAATGATCTACAACATGAAACAAGTAGTAACATACTAGGCAGATATAAAAGCATAAAATTACTGCTAGTTATAGCAACTATACACATCAAAATGACATATTTAAAAGATAAGTCGAGATATCCGCCTTCCGAATGTCGACTGTATCAGCAAGGAAAATCTCTGTCCAGAAATCCAGTAGCAAGTCAAAGTCTTGTACCACGGGGCTTAAACTTAGATATTTACATATCAATACTATTTTGTACTTGTAGCTTCTCCTATTTATTGTAACATGAATGACACAAAAATAACTATGCCTAAACTTTAGAGAAGTATTAGAGTTACATGAAATATAGTTTTATCCTTTCTCGATTTACCATTTACAATGACTCAACATAATAATGCATTAACTTAAGTTTTCTTTTTCACTTTTGCCATTGTGGTCGTTGTTGTTTAAGTAAGAAACCAAACACTTCACATCTTGGCTATGTCCCTTTATGCCTAAACTAAAACCGAGCATCATAGGCATGTCCCGAAACCAAAGGACAAAAGACAAGGACTAAAGTCCCTTCAAGATCGATGCCATCCAAAAAGCCCCCATTAATCCAAAAGAGATGGTGTAAATAACATGAAAAGACTTTATGATGGTTGTAGATAATTAGAAGCTGAAATGAAATAATCCTGACATACAACAAAGACAATTAGCTATCAAATCAAACAGTAAGGTATAAGTATGTTGAATTATTATACCATTGTGCTCTAACTGTCTCAAGTCATTTAGATCTCTAATAATTATATTGACTTCTTCACCCTTTTTACCTAACTATCCGATCTAACTATTACTTTTGAATATGTTCAAATTCCATAACTTTTGCATCAAGATCATCACTTTTTGTATAAGAAAATGTTGGCTTTAAGAACTGGCAAATGTGTATGCCATATTGGTTTGTCTCAGTATTTCATAACCAAAATTGTAGTACAGCTAAGTTAAGCTTAATGATCTCAAGTTCGAATCTAGCAATACTTTAACATCAAAAACCTAGATTCAATTAGATCCTAACAACTTACCTAAATCAAAAACTCTGGTTTCCAATTTCTTTCTTGTGGTAGCGGTAAGGGTCTCGGCAAATGGCTTCTTCTCCACATGGCGTTCATGTGGAAATGGAGAAGGCACGACGACGACGGCGGCTGAGGAAGGAAGGCGGTAGCCAAGCGGTGGTGTCCTTCACATAGGAGAAAGGAAAGGCGCTGGGCGGAAGAAAGAACAGGTGACAAGCGGCCGAACTACAGGCATCGGCTGCTCAGCGTCACTGGGTGAGCGGCGGTGGGAAGACAAAGATGGGTCGCGGCAGTGGAAGAAGAAGGAGAAGAAGAAGAGGAGGAGAAGTGGGCGTTTTCAAGCGGAAGAAGAGAAACAGAAGAGAGGAAGAGGAAGCGTCTGCTTCACGCAGAGGAGAAAGGGAAAACGGGCGTCAGCGGAAGAGGGGAAAATCATAAGGGGGGGGGGGGGGGGAAGTTATTGGATTCCTAACAGGTTTTGGGTTTTAAACACGAAACCCATTAACCCTTTTTTTCTATTACCATATTTTACATTCTCCCCCCATTAATAAAAATTTGGTCCATAAATTTTAACATTTACTATCAGTAGATACTAACAATAGTTATGAAGTATAAATGCTGAGCGTAACAACATGCATACCTCAAGTGAAGAGGTGGGGGTATCGAGCTCGAATCGTATCCTTGAGCTCCCAGGTAGCTTCCTCGTCAAAATGATACTGCCATCCGACTTAACGAGCTAGATGGTCTTCCTCTGTAACTGACGCTCTTGCGGTCCAAAATCTATACTGGGGCCTCCTCATAGGTAGCATCAGGCTGAATGGGGACTGATATACATGATAGAATATGAGCTGGGTCTAGTACATATCTCCTCAGCATGGACACATGAAATACATTGTGAATACCAGTCAAGGACGGGGATAGTGCTAGGCGGTAAGCTACTGCTCCAATCCTCTCCAAGATCTAGAAAGGCCCAATATACCATGAAGCAAGCTTTCCTCGGAGGCCAAATCTCTTCACCCCTTTAGTGGGTGAGACTCTCAGAAATACATGGTCGCCAGTAGAGAACTCCATGGGTCTTCGTCGCCGATCAGCATAACTCTTCTGGCGATTCTGCGACTCTGACATCGTCCGTTTGATAGTGCGGACCAACTCTGTCTCATGCTGAACTCTATGGGGTCCTAGCAGCTGGGCCTCCTCGACCTCCTCCCAGAGGGTGGGTGTCCGACAAGGTAGGTCATACAAGGCTTCAAATGGTGCCATCTAAATAGACGAATGATAGTTGTTGTTGTAGGTGAACTCTACTAATTGCAGGTGGTCCTCCTAGCTGCCTCCAAAATCCATAATGCAAGACCTTAGCAAGTCCTCCAGAGTTTGAATGGTCCGCTCTGACTATGGATGGAATGCTGTACCAAATCAGAGTTGCGTGCCCATGACCCGTTGCAGACTCTACCAGAATCGACACATGAACCGTGGATCTCTATCTGATATAATGCTCAATTGAACACCATGTAATCTAATGACCTCACAATAGTACAGCTCTGTCAATTGATCCAGAAAGTCAGTCTTCCGAATCGCTAGGAAATGTGCAGACTTGGTTAATTGATCAACGATCACCCAAATTGCATCATGGCCTCGTCATGTCCTAGGCAGTTCCACCATAAAATCCATAGTAATGTGATCCCATTTCCACTTAGGAATGAAAATTCTTTGAAGTAGTCCCACAGGTCTCTGGTGTTCAGCCATCACTTACTGACAGACTAGACATCTAGCTACAAAATTAGCGATATCTTTCTTCATGTCCTTCCACCAATAGGCATGCCTCAGGTCTCGATACATGCGGGTCCCGCTTGGGTGGATAGCAAATCGGGAGCGATGATCCTTCTGAAGTAATTCCTTCATGACCGGGTGAGACTCAGGTACGCATAATCTGCCTCAGAAGTAAATAATACCCTTGTCATCTCGGGTGAAATCAGTCTGTTGTCCGGAGGATATCTAGCTGCCAATAAACTGTAAGTGCTGATCACCAGCCTGAGCCTCTCGGATCCTCGTCCTGATCGTAGACTGAGCAACCATGGTGACAAGAATACCCTACTCTATCTGTTCTTGCTCCTCAAGGCCCAACTCGGAGAAACCTTGTATCAAATCCGTGACCAAAATATGATGGCAAGCCAAAGTCCCTCTGGACTTCCTGCTAAGTGCATCGGCAACCACGTTAGCTTTCCCTAGGTGGTAGCTAATGATGCAATCATTCCTTCAAGAACTCCATCTACCTCCTCTGTCGGAGATTGAGCTCCTTTTGGGTGAAAGAATATTTGAGACTCTTATGAATAGTGAGAATATTTGAGACTCCGTAAAGATGATGCCGCCAAATTTTTAAGACAAAGATAATGGCGGGCGACTCCAAATCATGTACTGGGTAGTTTTTCTCATGCTCCTTCAGCTGACGGGAAGCATAGGAGACTACCCTGCCATGCTGCATCAAAACGGCGCCCAAACCCTTGTGAGATGCGTCAATGTAGAGTACGAATCTGTCATCTCTGGAGGGTAATACCAAGATTGGTGCTGACACTAATCTCCACTTTAGCTCCTAGAAGCTGGCCTCGCAAGCCTCTTTCCATGTTAACTTCATGCCTTTCTGAGTAAGGCGTGTCGTGGCAAAGCAATGCGGGAGAAATCCTCAATGAACCGTCTATAATATCCGGCCAAGCCGAAGAAACTACGGATCTCCTGAACTAATTTCGGCTGCTCCCAACTAGCAACAGCCTCGATCTTCTGGGGGTCTACTGAGATATCTCTGCTAGAAACCATGTGTCCCAGAAAATCGACTGAGGATAGTTAGAAAGCACACTTACTGAACTTCGCATATAAACGATATCGTCTAAGGGTCTCCAAGACTATGCAAAGATGTTGTGCATGTTTCTCCTCAGAATGCGAGTAGACCAAAATGTCATCGATGAAGACGACAATGAATTGATCGAGATAATCCAAGGAGATGCGGTTCATCAAATCCATAAATACCGCTGGAGTATTGGTAAGCCCAAATGACATTATCAAAAACTCATAATGTCTGTATCTGGTGTGGAATTCAGTCTTCTGAATATCAAAATCTTTGACTCTCAACTGATGATACCCGGACCGTAGATCAATCTTAGAATACACTGATGTACCTCTGAGCAGATCAAACAAATCCTCAATCCGTGGCAAGGGATACTTGTTTCTAATGGTTACTACATTCAGCTGTCTATAGTCGATGCACAACCTCGGAGTACTGTCTTTTTTCTTGACAAACAATACCAGAGAACCCTAGGAAGATACACCAGGGCAGATGCAACCTCTGTCCAATAACTCTTGGAGCTGGACCTTTAGCTCATCCAACTCCTTCGGGGTCATACAGTAAGGTGCTTTCGATGTCGGCACAGCTTCTGAGCTTGAATCATAGAAATGGTCGATATTCCGTTGCCCTGGATGCCAGTGAAATCCCATGAGGTTTGATTAGGAGGTCAGAACGTAACCACCCTCATCTGGCAATTAACAGTGGCATGATAAACGATCAACCAATCTATGCTAAGAATGATATCGAACTCGCTCATATCAAGAACTAGTAAATCTATAGTAAGTATGGCGCTGTCAAAATCTAATGTACATCCTTTGACCTCCTGAGTGACTACCAGATGGAGAGATACTGTCAACCGCTGTGGCTTAAGGGTAGGTAGTCTACCAATCTTTTTCATGAAGTTACGAGAAATAAATGAATGGGAACTACCAGTATCAACTAACATATCAGCGGAAAATGCATAAAGTAAAATCATACTACGAAAAATGGATCCGTCAGCTCACTGCGCATCCTCTCTGTTAGCCGCGTGGACTCGTCCAATCTATGGCGGGGGTGGGGGTGGCAGCGTTACCAAAGGCTGCTGTGATTGGGCATGGGTCTGCCACTGAGGCGGATAGTGAGGCGATGCCAGATACTGAACCAGAGCCTCATATGCAGGTTGAGACTGATACTATATTGGTGACTAGGACTGCGTCTTATACTAAACTAGTGGCTGAGGCTGCGATTGGTACTGAAAATGAGTCGGTATTGAGGTCCCGCAATTGAACTCTGTGATACCGTAGCGGCACTGGAGTGCTTTTGTCGATGCATAACATATGCAACTGTTGCAGGAGGAGCTATCCTGTATTGGCGATGCGAAGATTGGGCCTTCTTGCCCTGTCTTTGTGAACCTGTCTGACCAAACTATTCTCCCGGAACAGAAACTTATGAAGACACGTGCTGAGCCTTCAGCGAACAATCACGGCTCAGGTGTCTGGGTATAGTTTGCAATAATAGCAAACTGAGTGTCCCAGGAAGTAGGCTGGTGTAATGTGATCTCTGGATCCACATCGGGTACAATGAGTGTCATTGACGGACTGCCTCTGATCTTGTCGTGAAAATCGAGAGCATCCTGATGAAGATTGTCCTGACTTCTGGGGCTTGCCCGATGTCCCAGAAGCAATTCGACCCGACTCTCTACGACCGCCACACTGCTATCCTGAAGTCTGTGGCTGCTGGGTCTGTGCTGAACTCTGAGTTGGTTGCTTACTTCTCTTTCTATCCCCAAACGCCCTTTGCTGGGCAGACTCTATCAGCAGCGCTCTATCCAAAGTCTCACGGTAGGAGGAAAGACCAAATCCTACTATCTTCACCTGAAGATGTCCATCCAGCCCCTAGATAAACTGTAGCATACGGGACCTATCCTCAGCGACTAATTCAGGACAAAATCTAGCTAACCGACTAATGTCAGTATTGTATTCCATCACTGTGCGGCCTTTCTGGTGAAGACTCTGAAATTCCTAACGGCGTGTCATTTGATATGATAGTGAAAAATACTTACTCTCAAATATCTCCTTGAATCTCGCCCACATAATGTGCTACTCACCTAGGATCGTGCGCTGCGTGGCCCACCAGATCTCGGCCTCGTCCCGTAAATGGAAGGCAGCCAACTCTACCTTCTCCCACTCGGAGCAAGCCGCATAGAGGAAGGTTCGCTCCATCGTCTCTAACCAAAACTGAGCTGCTCTCAGATCCGTCCCTCTGTGGAATAGCGTGAATCGACTTTTTAGCGACTCCGCTAATGCCGAAATTCGAGCTCGTGCCGCAATCAGATCCGTAAGAGGAGTAGGGTTCGTCACTGGAACTGGCGGAACTGAAAGAGCGAGTACCATGGGTGGTACCATTGCATATCTAGAGGCAAGTGTTGCGGGGGTTACCGCAGGTGGCATTGCAGGTGGAGGTGCCTGGTATGCAGTAGCAGGCACTATCGGTGGAGGTGTCGGGTATGCAGCAGCAGGGGCTGTCGATGGTACATCAGGATGTACAATAGCAGGGCTGCTTGATATGCAGTAGGCACCGCTGGAGGAAGTACCACTGGTGGGACAGTGAACACTGCTGGAGTGGGTATCTCTGGGGGTATGTTGGTTGCTCCCGGGGATATTGCGGGGACTACTGGATAAGTAGAAGAGACCCCTGGAGACTGAGAGCCTGAGGCACCCGCAATACCATGAGAAGTCTATCCCTGAGAGACAATCTCAACCCTTGTAGACCCCTCTGGTAGCTTGGCCATTAAAGACTCGAACGCCCTCTTACGTGGCCGTCCTACACCACGTCTCCGCGCAAAAGCATGTCTTCCCCGAGTCATATATGTTAACATTATTACCAAGTATTACGAAAGGTATAAAGTTGCTAGATTAGACATTTTATCTATTATTGTCTGGAGATGCCCTATCACCGCTAGTCCCAAAACATGACCTTATCGCAATAACGACTCCAAAACAAAAATCCGACATACCAAAATCGAAGGCATTGCATACCTTTTCCCTGATATCATAAATTGGTATCAGATAAACTCTAAAATCCGTAAACCCGAATGACTCGGAACTTGCTCTGATACCAAATAAATTATCACGCCTCGGGAGAAAGTTGTCCGAAAATTTCGACAGCATCTCCCCTGTAAGAATTGCAATTCTCTGAATACATATATGTCATAAGGCTTACATGGCTACAATAAGACCTACATGTCCACAATCTATACATGACAAAGTATATAACAAGTACACCAAAACCAAACACATATATGAAAATCCACATGATCTAGACCAAGTTCTGAAACATAACTACCGATAACATAACAAAACCAAAACCAACAAAGACCAAGTCATTTCGACAGGGGACTAGCACCACGGCTCTCCAAATAGACTTCAACCTGAAAAGAATGAAATCAACAGAATGAGTTCAAAGAACTCAACGGATATCAAGCAGACATGTATAATAAACTATCACTAGTAATAATCATCATGTCAAGTAATGCACAACTGAACTACCCAAAAAGTTGTACATATCAGAATCATCTATCTCGACACAATGGCACGAACCATGCAACAGATGCAAGGTCATCAAACCAAATGCATAAAGCCTCCTATATGTGCATGTCAAACATATGCAGCAAACAAATGCAGCAAGCAATAATAAATGAGTATGTACATGATGCAATGACGTGGTCACCCCTGACGCCAGTCAGCCACCGTCACCGACAATGGTGAGGTCGAGTGGGTAGGGCTATGACAACTGTACACTCTGCCGTCACTGCTCCTACATGACCGAGTGGACAGGATGCTGGCGGAGTACACCTATCCTCCTACCTCAAGTACATGGGGGAGTACATCTCTCATCTCCTTGTCTCACAGTGAGGAGGGATCTCTGTAATGCTACCATGCTGCGGCACCACTACCCCTGAGCGGCCGAGCAGAGACCTAACAGAGCAATTGCACACACCCTCCTAATTTACCACTAACCCGTGAGTAAAAGTGTGTGCAGATCATGTAACTAGCGACGGGCTCAAACTACAAAGGAGCCAATGATCGCTAGTATGCAATCATGCAAGGATGGTGTATGGCACTAATGTATGCAACACCTACCAATCTATGCCCAGGAAGGAAACAATATATCATATAAAGATGATATGGAAGCTATACCATTAATAGATAAAAATGATCTACAACATGAAAGAAGTAGTAACATACCAGGCAGATATAAAAGCATAAAATTACTATTAGTTATAGCAATTATACACATCAAAATGACATATCTAAAAGATAAGTCGAGATACCCGCCTTCCGAATGTAGCCTGTATCAGCAAGGAAAACCTCCATCCAAAAGTCTGGTAGCAAGTCAAAGTCCTGTACCACAGGACTTAAACTTAGATATTTACCTATCAATACTATTTTATACTTGTAGCTTCTCCTATTTAGTGTAGCATGAATGGAACAAAAATAACTATGCCTAAACTTTAGAGAAGTATTAGGTTACATGAAATACAGTTTTATACTTTCTCAATTTACCATTTATAGTGACTCAACATAATAATGCATTAACTTAAGTTTTCTTTTTCACTTTTGCCATTGTGGTCGTTGTTGTAAGAAACCAAACACTTACACATCTTGGCTATGTCCCTTTATGCCATAACTAAAACCGAGCATCATCGGCATGTCCCGAAAACAAAGGACAAAAGACAAGGACTAAAATCCCTTCAAGATTGATGCCATCCAAAAAGCCCCGATTAATCCAAAAGAGATGGTGTAAATAACATGAAAAGACTTTATGATTGTTGTAGATATTTAGAAGCTGAAGTGAAAGAATCCTGACATACAACAAAGATAATTAGCTATCAAATCAAATAGTATGGTATAAGTATGTTGTATTATGACATTGTGCTCTAACTGTCTCAAGTCATTTAGATCTCTAATAATTATATTGACTTCTTCACCCTTTTTACCTAACTATCCGATCTAACTGTTACTTTTGAATATGTTCAAATTCCATAACTTTTGCATCAAGATCATCACTTTTTGTATAAGAACATGTTGGCTTTAAGAACTGGCAAATGTGTATGCCATATTAGTTTGTCTCAATATTTCATAACCAAAATTGTAGTACAGCTAAGTTAAGCTTAATGATCTCACGTTCGAACATAGCAATACTTTAACATCAAAAACCTAGATTCAATCAGATCCTAACAACTTACCTAAACCAAAAACTTTGGTTTCCAATTTCTTTCACGTGGCAACGGTAAGGGACTTTGCAAACGACTTCTTCTCCATGCAGTGTTTGTGTGGAAACGGAGAAGGCACGGCGGCGGCGGCGGCTGAGGAAGGAAGGCGGTAGCCGTGCGGTGGTGTCCTTCATAGAGGAGAAAGGAAAGGTGCCGGACGGAGGAAAGAATAGGTGACAGGTGGCCGGCTACAGGCGTCGGCTGCTCAGCGAGGCTTGGCGAGCGACGGTGGGAAGACAAAGATGGGTCGTGGTAGGGGAAGAAGAAGGAGAAGAAGAAGAGGAGGAGAAGTGGGTGTTTTTGGGCGGAAGAAGAGAAATGGAAGAGAGGAAGAGGCAGCATCGGTTTCACTCGGAGGAGAAAGGGGAAAACGAGCGTCAACTGAAGAGGGGAAAATCACAGGGGGGGGGGGGGGGGGGGGGGAGTTATTGGATTCCTAACAGGTTTAGGGTTTTAAACCTGAAACCCATTAACCCCCTTTTTTTCTATTACTGTATTTTACATTTAGGGATCTACAAGTTGGATATAGAGTGGAATCCTTAACAACCTAGATTCAGGCCCAAAAATGTCATTTTGTGGCATGGTGGTGGTGCCCCATAATTTAGGAAAGCTTTAACGAATTTGGATGGCTTTGGAGGCTATAAAAGAGCCCATGGGACTCTTGTTTGGTTCATCTAGGATTTGGGAGATCTCCCCCTACTCTAGGTGGAGCATTTCCTTGTGACAACGAGAGTGCCATTTCAAATGAGCTATCAAGATTCCATCCTCCAAGGAGCTTGGAGATCAATTCAAAGACGACTATGAACACCACGACTAAGCATTCTCTCTCTATTCTTCTATATTTTAGTTGTAGAATGTTTTCTTTCATGTCTTCATGTTATAACTCCATTTCATTGGAGTAATTTCTTAATTCAAGGATGAGGGGATAGTTTGATAAATTGTCAACACTCGATTTATCGCCTTATTATCGCATAACGTGTTTGGTTTATGATTAACTTTAGTATGCATATATGACAAGATACTCGCATGCATCTTCATATCCCATGGGATGCGGAGAAAGACCAAAAGGTGAACCCTAATCTCTGAATATAATAACCAAGATGTGAGAGGTTGTTCACGAAAGTACTTCACGAGGGCATCATTGGCTATCACAGAGCTTAATGGGCAGACCTCGATAGGAGACGTCATGAAATATGATAGCATCAAGAGGACCGTGGGGCATTGTAATAGGAGCCTCCCTTAGGAAGAGGTCACTTTAGTATGGTTACCTTGAAAGTAGGCACCATATTTGGGTAGACACACTGTATTATTTCAAAAGTTAATATCGGGTACCTTGGGATAGACCACCTTCATAATTATCAAATATAGAGGTAAAAGATTGAATAACATTAGGATTTCAACAATAATTATGGCAAAAGCAAAGTGCTAGAATTGCTTCCCCAAATTGATTTCTCCCCACGAATTGTCCTTGCTTTCATAGTTTATTTTCTTTTTCATATGATTCTCTCGACTTTGATTGATTTAAATAGCATGCCTTGCGATTCAAATTAATACTCAATTTATAGTCCCAATGGAATGATATTTTATTACTTAATGACAGTTGTATACTTGCGGATTTCGCACATCATATTTTTGACATCTTTGCTAGGAATGTTTCAAATCGATATTAGTTCGAATTGTGATTTGATCAATCTAGAGCTTTTTGTTTTTTTAATTTCCTTTTCTCTTTTACTACATCTTTGAGCTTTTATTTATTTCCTTTTTCTTTTCTTTCCTTTTTCCATTTTGGTAGCTAATGTTTTCTTTTTTTATTCACTTTTTCTTCTTGCTACTTTTCCTTTCTCTTTTCATTCCCTTTTTCATTTTGGCAGCTAACTTTCTTTTTCCTTTATTTTCTTGTTGCTATTTTGCCCTTTTCTTTTATTTTTACCTTTTAATGTCATTTTTTATTTTTTCCTCTTTTAGAAGACCTGGTGCCACAGGTAATAAATCTAATGTTGTGAATTATTCTGAGATTTGTGGTGCAACATGTAATACAACTGATAATTGTTTGATAATATTTGCACCTTAATATGGAATATAAGCGGTACAATAGGATGTCATCCCAACTACAATCAATGGCAACAGGATGATCGATATTCGCATGCTTTATAATCTTGGATTCTATCATGCATAAAAATCTAACGGGGAAACTCTTTTGGAAAGTTTCATATGACTACTCAAGCTAGGAAGAATGAAGAATTTGAGTGACAACATCAAATCCATGAAGATGCAATCAAGCAATTCAAAGGTAAGGTCAATAAATTAATTAATCTTTATAATGTTGGAAATTCAAACTGCAGAGGTTGTTAATTCCTTTTTGAAGACTCTAGACAGACTTCTAGATCAACCCGAGGCTGATCATTTGAATATTGTGACAATGCAACTTCAAGGATGATGAAGATGACATAAGTGAACAGAATGAAGCCACTTGAAGAGAGCCTTGAGGAATATGAATTTGGGACTTTGATGAGGAGTGTGGTTCTTTAACTCAAAATGAATTTCACCAAACATCAAGGATCCAAACAACCTTCCTTGGTCACCACCAAAATCGTAATTGAAATTATGAATCATGAACTCTCGATTGATGAAAAGTAATATTTCATTTGGACTATCTAAGGCTACTAATCAATTTTTTATTGAGGATGTTTGTTGCAAGTTGTATTGATCACAACACTTGTCATGAATAATTTTGTGATGACCCTTTGAAGTTGAGCATGTTTGATAAAAGCCTTATATCAAGATTAAACAAATACTTTGTTCCTCCACGAGCAAGGTTTAAGATATATGGCCAAATTAAGAGACCAAGCAAATTTGATGAAGGGCAAAGATCCATTGGCAGGAGAGTTTGCAAATACCTTAAACCAACACGAGCAAGATTCTAAGAGATACTCTCTTAAAAAGCCCATTGAAGAAGAGAGAGGTGCAACTACTTTAAACCATGTATCCTGATTGAAATTGATAAGAGGTCGAGCTAATGACCTAAAACAAACTTTTCTTGGGAGATAACCCAAGTTCTTTTGGTTTTTTTGGCTTTCTTTTATTTTTCACATCTTAGTTTCTGTTTTAATCTCTTATAGGACTAGGAGCATCAACCAGCTGGTCGTGGCAATCGTTACCAACATGGTAGGAGTTCTAGAATGAAACACAACCTACCCGTGTGGAAAAGCACACCCATGCCCCATAACGACATTGCAATTTGATGGATCTAGCAAGAAACTTAGCCTAGCCATGTGAAAAAGCAAGGTCGTGCTCCACAAAAATTGTGGAAAAAGAAAACAACAAGAAACATAGGCGGGCCATGTGGAAAAGCACACCAGTGTTGATTTGATGCTGCTTTGAAATGTCATAACTGTTGACTCAGGATGAACCATGAGGCCCATACCTATCAAATCAAAGTTCGTTTTGAGATCTATAATGTGCAACTTGTAATAGCCAAGTCTTTGGCCCAAAAACATCATTTAGAGTCTTTTTGTTGTAATTCGGAAGTCAACAACCTACAGAGGCAAACCTCATGAATCCCATGCACGAATAAAAAAGAGGAAGCATTTAATCCGTAGCAAAAGATGCAAGTGTTACTTATGTGGGCAGGAAGGGCATTTTGCCAGAGAATGCCCAAATGAACGTAGAAATGTGAAATGAGTAGCCATTTTTGAACAGTTAAATCTTCCTGATCATTGTGATATTCTTTCAGTCCGAGAAAGAGAAGACCAAAGTGATGCCATTTTCAGCATGTTCATACTTTATACTTGAGAAGTCATGTTCAAGCAACAACGCGGAGAAGGATCGAGCTCGTGCAATAAAGAGGAAGCACAAAATTCCGAATAGAGTAACGATTCTAACCCCTTTGGAATTATTTTTTGGGACTCATTATGATATACTTGCTGTGAGAAAAATTATCAATACCCGATATTTAGATGATCATGTTTTGACTAGTCTTGGCCTTAGGAAGTATATTGATTGGATAATAAGTCTGTGGGATGTATACCAGAATCCTAGCTGTGTAAATAAATATTCTGAAATAAGAATCACATTTTGGTCAATATTTTGCAAGTGTCCATTTAATCTATATTGTAGGTAAACATGGTGTGCGGAGTCACACACAGAAGACCATGATATCAGTTCCTTATAAGTTATAAACAGTGTTC
>NW_027433157.1:0-14045 GCF_044706935.1 Curcuma longa
CCAAGGTCAACCTCAATCCTTAGCATAAACCAACCAACTCCATAACTCCACTATTCTCATATAAGAGTAGGACAAATAGAATAGTAGCTTCAAAGAACTTACCTCATTTCTGTTCCAATCAAACCCTAGATCAGGTTGCTTCCAATCTTCTTTCTCCTCCTTGCAGCCAACCACCAATAACTTCGCTGATTCAATTCCCACTCAATACAAGCTGTGAATCCCATCTAAAATCAGAAACTAACCTCCTAGATTCAAAGACAACAATAAATCCACAAGTAACCATGCCACTTACCAATCCTTTCCTCTGTTTCAAGCCACCTCCGATTCCTTCTTGCAGTCGAAACCCAACGCAAGCTCCAACCAGATCCATTCTTCTCAATCCGATCAGATCAGTCTCCTCCCTCTCCGGTGAATGAAACAGAGGTCGATCCAAGAACTCCACCGAACTCTAGGCCTCTTCCTTCCCTTCTCCTTCCTTTTTCTGCCGAAAATCTCAAGCCGATCAACATCACAGGAACCAGCTGTGGAAATTCAAAAATCCAGGAAAAATTGAAGCAATCCAAAGAATCCATAAAACCCCTAAATCTAGGTTCAAGAAACCTAGAAATCCAAGATTTAAAGCTCCACTTACCGGCGTTTCTCTTCTCCTTCGACTTGCTGCTGCCGAACAGCCTCCACCACGCGAGCTAACCTTCCGGCACGACCTAGCCCCGATCTATGCAAACTCCGATCGCCTGCTTCCTCAAGCTTCGATTGGCACCGGTTTTGGGGCTCCCTGTAACGACCCGGCCCAGCCCATTTGGCGGTCCATTCGGCGGCCCATTTGGCGACCCTGGTGGTCGTCGACCGTCGACCGTCGGCCCGTCGACCGTGTCGTTACTCCTCTGGACTTCCCACCCCTGGAAGTGGGTTTTTGCCTTCCCCAGGATTCGAACTCTAGACCTCCAGGCTAAGTACTAAAGTTTATGAATCCTGGTACCAAGTGTTCTTGAGATGGTCAACCTCAATCCTTAGCATAAACCAACCAACTCCATAACTCCACTATTCTCATATAAGAGCAGGACAAATAGAACAGTAGCTTCAAAGAACTTACCTCATTTCTGTTCCAATCAAACCCTAGATCAGGTTGCTTCCAATCTTCTTTCTCCTCCTTGCAGCCAACCACCAATAACTTCGCTGATTCAATTCCCACTCAATACAAGCTGTGAATCCCATCTAAAATCAGAAACTGACCTCCTAGATTCAAAGACAACAATAAATCCACAAGTAACCATGCCACTTACCAATCCTTTCCTCTGTTTCAAGCCACCTCCGATTCCTTCTTGCAGTCGAAGCCCAACGCAAGCTCCAACCAGATCCATTCTTCTCAATCCGATCAGATCAGTCTCCTCCTTCTCCGGTGAATGAAACAGAGGTCGATCCAAGAACTCCACCGAACTCTAGGCCTCTTCCTTCCCTTCTCCTTCCTTTTTCTGCCGAAAATCTCAAGCCGATCAACATCACAGGAACCAGCTGTGGAAATTCAAAAATCCAGGAAAAATCGAAGCAATCCAAAGAAACCATAAAACCCCTAAATCTAGGTTCAAGAACCCTAGAAATCCAAGATTTAAAGCTCCACTTACCGGCGTTTCTCTTCTCCTTCGACATGCTGCTGCCGAACAGCCTCCACCACGCGAGCTAACCTTCCGGCAAGACCTAGCCCCGATCTATGCAAACTCTGGTCGCCTGCTTCCTCAAGCTTCGATTGGCACCGGTTTTGGGGCTCCCCTCGTGCTCGATTTCATTGGAGAAGGAAGACTGAGCGGCTGCGTCGCACGAGTGGGAGAAGAACAGTAGGAAAGTCGCGATGTAAAGGAGAAGAGGGCGGCGTCCGATATGGAAGAGGAGATTGCAGCTTCGGTGAAGGAGGAGCGCTGATCGGGAAGAGGAAGGAAGAAGACTTCGGCGTGATTGGGAGAAGGAATCGCGATTTTGCGATTTGAGAAGAGGAAAAGGCTTAACGGGTTTAGGTTTAGTGGGTTACGGGTTTTAAGAACCGGATCCTTTAACCTATAACCCTATCTCTTAAATGGGTTCAATCTTAATGGGCTCAATCTTTGGGCTTTATTTGGGCACAAGTAATGGCTATTAATTGGTATCTAATGGGCTGAATCATTTGGCTTAACATAAGGATTAAATGAACTCCTCTAATTAGCCTCTTAGTTAGGCTAAAGGTTTATTTTAATTAGGTTACCTCATTAACCTCAATTAAAAACTTAAATCCTTTATTTATTAAGCCTTCAATGACCAATTAACTCCTTAAACCTTGTTAACCAATTAGGGATATTTATGATTAACCCTAAAATTTTCTGATATCTTACACAACTTGTAAACAACTCGTATATATGGGCTTATTTGGCTTCAACATTAAGAACAAATTATTTCTCTCTTTCTCCCCTTTTATTTCAACAATATTAACTTGGGTACACAACAATATAAGATATCAAATAGAACATGATTGCAACGATACTATCATCAAACAGGAATAGGATGAACTAGTAGAAAAAAGATGGTTTCCTTCATCGAGGTGTTAGATTCTGTGAATGCATCACCATGCTTGTATATAAATTCTGTAGTTCGTGTAGAGTGGAGAAATAGTTCAACTACTTCCCTAGATAATCCAGTTGCAATAAGGAGCTCCTCGTTGATAGTCTTCCATGCATCTTCAACAAAGCCTAGGAGCTTCTCACGTACAACATCTTCTAATGTTCCATGTTCCTTCATATTGCAATATACTGTTGAGGCAACATGTGCCCTCTTTTGTTCTCGCTTCAACAAAAAAAACAAAGTCTATCAAGCATATATAAATTTGCATATGTTCTAGGGTTCCTATTGGGATTATAAATTCACATACACAAAAAAAATTCTTAAATTATGGTTACTTTATATATACCTCCTTTGAAGTTATGTCATTTGTGATGCGACCAATTGTTCCACAAGCTTTTGTGATCTTTGGAGAGCTTTTGAACCATTCAAATGCATCCTTTGTGCCAACTGCCTCCTCCATGCCACTCAAAAATACGCAATAAAACAAGATAAATCCAACACTTCTGATTGAAACACGCATGTGCTCTTCTAACTTGGCCACATACTTGTCATCCCTCCATTTGCATTCCTTAAAATAAGTTTCAGCTTGAATTTTCCACTACACATAGTTAATTAACAGATAATATATATATATATATATATATATATATATATATATATATATATATTCTGGTAGTTGATCTACTACATTAGGGCTCCACCTACATGAATAAAAATTTGGTTGGTCATCTTACAAAAATTAAAACATGATTTTATTATAGTTATGGTTCACAATAGATGTCAATCATGCCTTTGGATTGCATCTGTGAGTAGTCGACTCTCTTCTAGTGTGTTGCAGCTATTATAGGTGTCATCCAAGACAGTAATTAACATAAGTAGCATAGTCGCGAGCATTCAAGCACGAGAACAACTAGGTTCATGACGTATCACCATCACCCAACAATAAGATTCCACCACTCGTTCTCGAACAAAATTTAGGTGCATAATGTCTAAATTCAAATTCTTCCACCATCTGCATGCCAGTGTCATATATAAGGTGCCTTATATAAAATGGTCAAACTAATTAAACACGTACATCAAAATATTTGACTCATTTTATGTCTAAAACTTACGTGCACACTTTCTTGAGCTCCTCCTGGTGGAGACATTGTAATATGTTGAAGTCCAATTTTGCAAGCTCAAGCATTGATTCATTTTGAGTCGGTTCATCTTGGTAGATAGAGATGTAGCATCTGGTGAAAAGTCGTTTCATGCTTCGTTGAATTGGTGTCTTGAGAGTGAGAGATACTAGCTTTGCAAATATAGGATTTAGATCTTTTAACAAAGATGTAAGATTATCTTTAGTGAAAGAAATGGCTTCATCGAGTATAGTTTCTTTTTTAGTTCCAAGGTAAGCCGCATTATATAAGCTTAGGAGCCCCTTAGCATCATCTTTTAGTTCTTCAATTGACAACAACTACTTTCTACATCTCTATGTACGATGAGATTTCGGATACCTTCACAACACCATTAATAAGACAATGATTTTTTATTGGCATCCAAACTCAATAGTCGTCACCTCTAATGTCATTAAGTTTGCATGGTAATTGATATAGGTGATGTAGATGACGTGACTCTAAGATGAAAGTGAAGAATCAAGCCTAGGGTTAACTTGACAATGCTAGTCAAATGGACTCGAGGGAAGATAGTTCCACCCGAAGTGAAATTAGGTCGAGATGGACTAAGGGCTCAGTCTCATATCGCAATCTTAGCCACCACGGCCATCTCGGCACCTCGGCCATCACGGCCGTCTCGGCCATCACGGCTATCTCGGCCATCTCGGCACCTCAGCCATCTTGGCACCTCGACCACATCGGCCACCTCGGCACCTCATCCATCTCCACCATCTCGGCACTACGGCCATCTCGGCACCTCGGCACCTCGACCATCTCGGCCATCTTGGTCATCTTGATACCTCATCTCAACAGCTCATCTCAGCACCTCATCTCAACACCTCGGCACCTCAACCATCTCAGCACCTTGGTTCGGCACCTCATCTCAACACCTCAGCATCTTAGTCATCATGGCACCTCGACCATCTCAGCCCTTCATCTCAGCACCTCATCTCAACACCTCGACACCTTGACCATCTCAACATCTCGGTACCTCATCTTAGCACCTTAGCATCTCAGCAAGAGTTTAACATACAATTCATATTAGGTGTGTAATTATCATAATACATATTGTCACCATAATTCTAAGATTGCATACCATCATTAATATTATCATAAATGTCTACAACCCATAAACAACTCGTATATATGGGCTTATTTGGCTTCAACATTAAGAACAAATTATTTCTCTCTTTCTCCCCTTTTATTTCAACAATATTAACTTGGGCACACAACAATATAAGATATCAAATAGAACATGATTGCAGCGATACTGTCATCAAACAGGAATAGGATGAACTAGTAGAAAAAAGATGGTTTCCTTCATCGAGGTGTTTGATTCTGTGAATGCATCACCATGCTTGTATATAAATTCTGTAGTTCGTGTAGAGTGGAGAAATAGTTCAACTACTTCCCTAGACAATCCAGTTGCAATAAGGAGCTCCTCGTTGATAGTCTTCCATGCATCTTCAACAAAGCCTAGGAGCTTCTCACGTGCAACATCTTCTGATGTTCCATGTTCCTTCATATAGCAATCTACTGTTGAGGCAACATGTGCCCTCTTTTGTTCTCGCTTCAAAAAAAAAAACAAAGTCTATCAAGCATATATAAATTTGCATATGTTCTAGGGTTCCTATTGGGATTATAAATTCACATACACAAAAAAAATTATTAAATTATGGTTACTTTATATATACCTCCTTTGAAGTTATGTCATTTGTGATGCGACCAATTGTTCCACAAGCTTTTGCGATCTTTGGAGAGCTTTTGAACCATTCAAATGCATCCTTTGTGCCAACTGCCTCCTCCATGCCACTCAAAAATACGCAATAAAACAAGATAAATCCAACACTTCTGATTGAAACACGCATGTGCTCTTCTAACTTGGGCACATACTTGTCATCCCTCCATTTGCATTCCTTAAAATAAGTTTCAGCTTGAATTTTCCACTGCATATAGTTAATTAACAGATAATAAGACCCGGTTATATATATATATATATATATATATATATATATATATATATATATATATATATATATATATATATATATGAAGTGAAAAAAGTGTAGCCAAGAAGCATCGACATACTTCTTCCTTGAGGTACAATATTCGAAACTTCTCCTCCGGTGCAAGTTCATTTTCAAATTCCTGAAAAGTGCTCAACATTTTGAGAAAGAAATCCCTTAAGTATTCTGGTAGTTGTTCTACTGCATTAGGGCTCCACCTGCATGAATAAAAATTTGGTTGGTAATCTTACAAAAATTAAAACATGATTTTATTATAGTTATGGTTCACAATAGATGTCAATCATGCCTTTGGATTGCATCTGTGAGTAGTCGACTCTCTTCTAGTGTGCTGTAGCTATCATAGGTGTCATCCATGACAGTAATTAACATAAGTAGCTTAGTCGCGAGCATTCGAGCACGAGAACAACTAGGTTCATGACGTATCACCATCACCCAATAGTAAGATTCCACCACTCGTTCTCGAACAAAATTTAGGTGCATAATGTCTAAATTCAAATTCTTCCACCACCTGCATGCCAGTGTCATATATAAGGTGCCTTATATAAAATGGTCAAACTAATTAAACACGTACATCAAAATATTTGACTCATTTTATGTCTAAAACTTACGTGCACACTTTCTTGAGCTCCTCCTGGTGGAGACATTGTAATATGTTGAAGTCCAATTTTGCAAGCTCAAGTATTGATTCATTTCGAGTCGGTTCATCTTGGTAGATAGAGATGTAGCATCTGGTGAAAAGTCGTTTCATGCTTCGTTGAATAGGTGTCTTGAGAGTGAGAGACACTAGCTTTGCAAATGTAGGATTTAGATCTTTTAACAAAGATGTAAGATTATCTTTAGTGAAAGAAATGGCTTCATCGAGTATAGTTTCTTTTTTAGTTCCAAGGTAAGCCGCATTATATAAGCTTAGGAGCCCCTTAGCATCATCTTTTAGTTCTTCAAAAAAATTTCCCTTTTTATCCTTGTACTTTTTAAATACATCTGCAAATTAAACACACATTATGCAATAAATATATAAATGTGAATAGAAGGAGGTGGATGAAAGGAGGAGACACCATAAATGAAATATTACCACATTGAGAGTTTCAAGATAATATGGTTGGTTTATAATATTTTACAAGTATTGATGTTGTGAACATATGCATAGGGAGAAACTCTCTTTTACGTATGGGTCCACAAGGGGTGCAAATATAGAGTTTGGATTGCACTGAACCAAGTTGACTTGCGAGGACGACTTGCGCATGTCGAATGCCAGACTCAAGCAAATCAGCCAATGTTTTACCAACTATTTTTTTGTTACATGCTCAAAAGTGCAATGAAAAAATTACTCAAACAACTAATCGTGAATCCATAACTGCCAGGGTGAGATGACCGACTATTGATGGCTGGCGACATCATTTTAATCTGGTCAATAAAGTCAGTAAAGTAAAGGTCATTTAACGTAACCAAAGGGGGCATGCTCTTATTTAAAGAAGTGAGATCTTGAGCAGAAACGGTGTACGAAAGTAATACCAAAAGAAAATTCCGCCCACCTGTGTTTCCCTCAAATTTTTCTCTGTCGTGTAATTTTTCGCTCGACAGATTTCCATGTTAGCATTCGAGTGTGAATTCAGTTCTCTGCAACCTTTAATATTTGGTGGTGATCGTGGTTTGCCATTGCATCTTAGGAAACAAACAACCCATGACAACCTCGAAGTATCGTCGGATGTGGGGTGAATCTGTTTAACAAAACTGCGTTAAACAGAGGCCTTGACATTGCTTTCTGACTGGGTACGATAACCCACACAGGTCGGACAACATTAGTAGTCAAGCACATAGCTTCCCTGATTCAGCAATGCTCTCCCAACTCAGCGCACAAGTAGCAACATCCCACTCCTATTTGGCCAACTCAGTAGTAGAGAGAAGGGTCCATTCGGTAGCAGTCGGTCTCACTCAGGAGTACTCGGGAAGCATTCAACTTTCTATTTCCTATAACCACTCTAGCGTTACTGTGCGCCCTAACTCATACTCTGCATCCCACTTGGGCTTGGGAAGTTCAGGCCACTCCAACCTAGCGGCACTCGAGAAACGCGAGAGCAGCTCAGCGACTTCTACTTGAATGGACTTGGGAAGCATCTCGACAGAAATAGGAGCTTACCTAGCAGCTTAAGATTATTAGCTCAAACCATCTCACATATAAGTCTAGTTTGATTTGTAATTTCAATTCAGATTACATTCATTATATCTCCAACAACAAGATTGTCCAACAATCTTAAAACAGATTTCATTTCTATTGAGATGACCATAGAAAGTGTTGAGGTATAACAGAATCATCACATGAAGGCCCTCTCCTTCCTGATTGGAAATGTTTCAATCAACCATGGGGAAAAGCTAGAGAAGCCACTGGTTAAACTTCGAGAGGGGCAGCAGAAGATGTTCTTTTGCCTGACCACATTAAACATGGCCCGATTCTTGACCAAGGAACCTTTCAAGCATGTTGAAGATGTTATTGATATCCAGACCATTAATACAGTAGAGACTTAGAATCATTTTGAGCTCCAATGCTAGAACTATATCCTCAACTGGCTTGTTGACTCATTATATACTGTGTATAGTACGAAGAGAATGGCTAAGGAGATGTGGAAGTCTTTAGACAAGAAGTTTAAGATGGAAGATACGAGGGCTAAGAAGTTCATCGTGGATCGATTCTTGGACTATATGATGGTTGACTCCAAAATGGTGATCAATCAAGTCCAGGAGCTTTAGTGATCTTGCACAAGATTCACTCGGAAAACATGGTGGTTAGTGAAATCTTCTAAGTGGAAACTATCATTGAGAAGCTGCCTTCCGGTTGGAAGGACTTCAAAAACCACCTGAAGCATAAGCGGAAGGAGCTGAATGTAAAGAAATTGATTGTTATACTTCAAATAGAGGAAGACAACAAGAGTTCATAAAAAGTTGTTCTCTCAGTCTACTATGAAAGCCAACATGGTCGATCATGGTCAAAGTTTGAAATGGAAGAATCCCAAATCTTCCACAATGAGATGCAGAGGAGGTGCAAGCAAGAAGAAGTTCTTCAAGAAATTCTTCAATTGTGATTGAGTCAGTCACAAATCCTTAGTGTGTAGAGACTCAAAGAAGGATCAAGAAGCCAACCTAAATGAGAGACTAGAAATGGACGACCTCTACGCTATGGTCTCTGAGTTGAACCTGGTGGGTTCAAACCCATGGCAACGATGGATCGATATCAATGCCACTAGATATATGATCTATAACAAGGAGCTACTTCACAACTTCGAAAAAGTCGATGGGGGCAATCTATTCATGGGCAACCTCAAACATTAAGGGCCAAAGGAAAGTGGTGTTGAAGATGACCTCAAACAAGGAACTCACTCTAAATAATGTACTTTATGTTCCAAAGATTTGAAAGAATCTAGCATTTGGATCATTTCTGAGCAACCATGATTTTCACATTATTTTTGAGTCGGACAGAGTTGTATTGTCGAAGAATGGAATGTTTGTTGGAAAGAGCTATGTAATTGATGAACTATTTTAGCCCAGTGTAATGACTATTAGACCCGCAGTTAATAAGAATAAAATCTCTTCCATTTATAAGCTTGATTCTTTGTGTTTGTGACATGGTAGACTAGGACATGTTAACTATGATGTATTGCATAGATTGATTAACATGCAAAGCATACCTACATTCCACCTTAACTCGAAACACAAGTGTGAGACTTGTGTTGAAGTGAAAATGATAAGATCATTCTTTCAACGTGTTGAAAGAATTAATGAACCACTTGGCCTAATCCACACTGATGTATGCGACCTAAAAGGTGCACCAACACGTGGTAAGATTAAGTACTTCATCACTTTTGTTGATGATAACACAAAATATTATTTTGTGTATCTTCTCAAAAGATAAGGATGAAGCTACAAAGAAATTTGTTCTCTATAAGAATGAAGTCTAAAACTAACTTAATAAAATGATTAAGGTGGTTCAAAGTGACTGACGTGGTGAATATGTATCATTATTTGTTGAGTTGTGTGTTGAACATGAGATCAGGCACGAAACAACAACTCTCTATACTACTTAGCAAAATAGAATTGCTAAGTGAATGAATCACACTTTAAATAAGATAATGAATGCTCTTCTATTGAGCTCTGGACTGCCAGAGTATATGTCTGGGGAAGTCGTGTTATCAGCTAATTACCTTTTAAATATGGTGCCCCGGAAGAAAATAGATAAGAGCTCTTATGAGTTGTGGAAAGGAAGACAATAATCCTATAAATACTTACAAGTGTGGGGGTGTCTGGCTAAAGTTTTGATGCCTGATCTGAAAAGGATCAAGATAGGACCAAAAACTATTGATTGCATATTCATTGGATATGCACATAATAGTTGTGCATATAGGTGTCTTATATATAAATCTCAAATTCTAGAGATATACAAGAACTCGATTATTGAATCGAGAAATTTGAGCATGCGTTACTGTATAAGACTTGAGAGGAAGAAAATTCTTTAAAATGGACATATAAAACACAAGAGGAAGAAAAAGAAGAAGAGAATCAGTTGAGGTTGAGCTCAAACTAAATAAAAGAGCTCAGGTGAAAAAATCTTTCAGTACAGATTTTATCACTTTCATATTAGAAAGTGAACCCCAAAATACTCAAAAATAGTAAGCTCTTCTGATGGACATCAGTAGAAGGAGGCAATTATATCTGAGATTGACTCTATCTTGTAAAATCACACGAGAACTTGTGGGTCTTCCTTAGAGAAGTAAACCACTAGGTTGTGTGTGGATTTTCAAGAAGAAAATGAAATCGGATGAGTTGATTGATAAATACAGGGTTAGATTAGTAATTAAAGGTTACTAATAACGAGAAGACTTTAATTACTTTGATACATATTCTTCGGTATCGAGAATAACTTTTATTAGAGTGTTGTTGGCTATTGCCGCACTATAGAATCTCAAAATACATCAAATGGATGTAAATAATGCTTTTCTAAATGGGGATTATAAAAGGAAATCTATATGGAGCAACCTAAAAAATTTCTGTGTCAGGGTACGAAAGCAAGGTTTATAGATTAGTTAAATCATTATACGGCTTGAAATAAACTCCAAAGCAGTGGCATGAGAAATTTGATATGCCATAAAGGAAAGTGAATTTCAGAAAATGTGTTATTTTCTGTCTTTCTGTTGATGACATACTTATCATTAGGAACAATGATAAAATAATCAAATTTACTAAAGATATGTTGAGCTCAAGATTTGACAAGAAAGACATGGGCCTAGTTGATGCAATTCTACGAATTAAAATTCTTAGAACATCAGAAGGACTTATTCAAAGTCAATCTCATTATATGGACAAGATTCTTGAGAGATTCATCAAGGGTGATACTGCATTGGCACAAACTCCAATATATACGAGTCAACATTTATTGAAAAATCATAAAGAGAGTATCTCTCAAGTGGAGTATTCTAAAGTGATTGGAAGTCTGATGTACTTAATGAGTTGTACACTAATACACTTAGCCTACGCAGTAAATAAACTGAATAGATACAAGAGTAATCCTGATATTGAATATTGTAAAGGGAAAACATAAGTACTAAGGTACTTGAGGTATACTCATGATTATACACTGCACTATATGAGATATCAACTGTGATCGAAGGATACATCGATGCAAACTGGATCTCTGATATGAAAGACTTAAAATCTATGAGTGGATATGTATTCACTTTGAAAAATGCAACTATTTCGTAGAAATCTTCTAAGCAAATCACAATAACCAAATCCATGATGGAATTTGAATTTGTAACTCTTGATAAATGTGGTGAAAAGGTTGAATGGCTACAATGATTATTAGAAGATGTTCCTAGACGATCAAAACCTATGTTGATAATTTGCATACATTATAATAGTCAATCAGTAATTGATCGAGCATAGAGCAATCCACGTAATGATAAGTCTAGATATATACACTGTAGACACAATACAGTTAGGCAACTACTCTCAACAGGTGTTATCACTGTTGATTATGTAAAGTTAAAAAATAATCTAACGGAGCCACTAATCAAAAGGTTAAACAAAGAGTCAATTGCAAGTTCATCTCGAGGGATGAGCTTGGTAGATGGTTAATGTTGATACAAAAGAAATTGAACCTATGTAGACTGGAGATCTCAAGAACTAGGTTCAATGGGACAACCTAACTATACCAACTAAGTGGGGGAACTACTCAACAAAAAGATGGAGGTTAAGAATATGACTTTTAATGATCTAGTAGAGTTATATGGAATACTCTTAAGAGACACTTATGTGAGAAATAAGTGGGGCCGCTTCAAAGAGAATTGAAGACATAATTCTTAAAACTTCTCATAGAATCGGGCATGTTCATGATTAAGAACAAACACACCCATGAGAACTGAATTGTATTAGGGAGAGTTCTGAATAATATATGTCAATGCTTATACAGATGGTAGATCAAGTCAAAGACATCATATCTATTGTCAGTCAGTAAGCAAATATGTCTTCACAAGCGATGGTTAAAAGGGTAAAACCTACTTGTCATATATTGGACTCAACTACTGAATGTTATCACATACCTTATTTTCATTTATGTAAGGGATTGTTGGAAATGTGAATGGAAGAAGGAGGTGGATGAAAGGAGTAGACACCATTCTGAATTACTTTAATCCCACATTGGGAGTTTCAAAGCAATATGGTTGATTTATAATGTTTCACATGCATTGATGTCATGAACATATATATCGAGAGAGGCTTTCTTTTGTTAGGACCTTGCGAGTTAGAGGGGGTTAATAGCTCCGATCGCTTCTCATCTTGATTGTGGGCTCATTGTTTGAATGCACAGTGGAAACTTGAATATCAAATCGATGCCACATGCGCAACTCTAGGATTTACTTAGTATCAGCCTCCTTAATGCGACTAATCCAAGGCCTAATCCTAGTGATCCCCCTTCACTATGAACTTCTCATTTTTTGGATACCTTCCGGAGGCGAAGAAGTCTCTTACAACAAGTTCACGATGATACAACAACGAAAATACATACAACTAATGAAAGAAAAATAACTTTACAATATGAGAACTTTGCTTTGATCGTTGTTGGTAGCTTCAGAATACCTCTTGTTGGTTTGGAAATGTAGTAGCACTTCGTCCTCAAACCCCCAAGAACTAGTAGCAAAAAACTCCTCAAAATCCTCCTTTTAAAGCCTTTAGGTCGGGATTGATTTCCACCTATCAATCGACTAATCTCCACTACCAGTCAATTCATTTGGTTAGCGACCAAATAACGACTTCCAAAACTTCTGAAATCCTATCTCATTTTATCAAATTTTCAAATATTAATCGAATCGACTTGTGAATCAATCGATTGATTTGGCTAGCTGATTGAGTGACTAGTGGGATCAATTATTTTTTTATTTGCTTCTAAAACAGCACCAATCAACTGATGGTCCTGATCAGTCGAATTGATTATCTTTTGCTTGCTTATGAAACAGCGTAGTCGATTGATGACCCTGATCAATCGAATCAATTTACTTCTATTCACTTTTGATCTACATCAGTTGAATGATATCGAGTAATAAGATATATCTTTGAACGAGCTCTATTTCGCACTAAAGTTGACTGATATCTGAACCAAAAATTATGGTCTTTGAAAGTTTGCTCTGTCAAGACTTCTCGTTGTTTAGCATCTGGTCAATCCGCTCAACCGTGATCCATTTGGACTTTCTGTCTCATGTCAACTCTATGTTGGACTACCGATCACCAAATATTTGATCAATTGTGACCTACTTGGACTTTCCTCTTCTTTGTCAAGTATCCGATCAACCTTAACCTACTTAACTCTTCCTCAATCAAACTAACCTATTGATCGACTATCATGTATCCAGTTAACCTTAACCTACTTGACGTTTTACTCAACTAACTAACATATTGATGAAACATCGAAATCCAATTCAAGTCAACTTGAGCTTGGTCAACTTAGCCAACCTTGACTAGAGGTCGATTGCACTAAAAATATTTTAGTAATTATGACCTCGTTAGTCCTATATCAATGGAGTTAATGGACCAGATTATTTTTCAGTGGTATCTTATATCCATAAATTTTGACATTGTTGTTAATGCCAACTAAAATATAATCGTATGCCATATAAAAATAACATATCAACCAAGTGGGAGATTGTTAGATTTTATCTTGCTTTAGTGGGCTTGCATGTTATTTGTGATATGTGGATAGGTGTCATTAAGAGAGCCAATATATATATATATATATATA
>NW_027433158.1:0-5398 GCF_044706935.1 Curcuma longa
AGTTTAACTCAATCTCGTTAACCTAATTAGGGTTAAATTAATCTAACCTTCAGGTTGATATTAACAAGGTTTAACTAATCAATCAATTAGTTGTATTAATCGAATCGATCAATACAACTAACCTCATGTTTAATCAAACTTATGCTAATCAACTAACCTTAGGTTAGTCTAATCCATTAATCTTAACCATAATAGTTAATCAAGTTCTAATAAACAAGCTTACCTCAGATTATCTTAAACGCCCTAGGTTTCCCATTCCTCTTCTTCTCCATAGATTCACAGGAAACCTACCAAATAAACAGTGTTCATCTTCACCATTATATCAATCAAACTATAACCCAATCAAACAACCCTTACCAATCTTCTTCCTTTGCTGCTGAAACCTCAAGCCGGTCAAAGCACAGCAACCAGCTGTGAAAATGGAACTCAACTCAAGATCTAGAGAAAATCTAAGGAATCCCAAAGAAAACCCAACTCAATAAGGACTTACCTCTAATACAATGGATACCCTAGATCCAACTTCGACCTCATCTTCTTTCTTCTTCCTTGAGACCAAACCCAAGATCTACAATAGGATTGAGGCACACCAACGGCTGTGAGGAAGAACAATCCATCAACACAACCAAAACTAATCGAAGATGTCCAGATCGAAAACAATAAACTTACCTCTAGATCTAGTTCCTCTTTTACCCAAATTCAAGCTTTCGATTCTTCCTTCTGCTTCTTCACCGATCGATCAAGACTTGATCACAACCTCACGATCGGATCCAAGAAACAAGCTCCGATCCAAATAAATCCAAACTAAATCAATCCGGAAATCTTAGCATTAAGCTCGAGAAAACCCTAGAAATCCAAGATCTAAACTGATCTTACCTCCTTCTACTTCTTTTGCCCGATCTCGGTTGCTCGCGTCGCCCGTCCACAACCGCAAGCTTCGTAGATCTCCGGCACAATCGAGTTGTCCTCCACTCGTCGGCGATCTTCCAAGCTTGGGGAAAAATCGAAGCTCAGCTTCCACCGTCGCCCTCCACTCAAGATCTGGCCGACGCAACGAAACAGGGAAGAAGAGAGGCGAAGCAGAGGACTTGGTGCGAAGAACAAAGGAGAAGAAGTCGTGGGGATCGCGATTACCGCTTCTTATCGGCTTCTTAACGGGCGGATTCGGTGTTAACGGGTAATGAGTTTCGGTTAAAGCTTAACCGGTTAATAGATTAAAGGTTTTAAATCCAATAAGCCAATTTAACCATTAAACCTTTAATCCTTTAATAATTAAGTAGCTAATTGGGCCTAGTTATTTGGGCTACCCAATAACTCATCCATTTAACCCAATTAATCCTAAATTAAACCATAGGATTAATCTAATCTATCTTAGGTTTAGTAAGATTCCATTTAAACCCTTAAATAGGTTTATTTACAAATAAACCCTTACTACTAGGGATATTTATAAATAAATCACTAGAAGTTCTGGTATTTTACATTCTCCCCCACTAATAAAAATTTGGTCCCCAAATTTGTTATTTTCAAACTACGATGCAGAAATACTGTAAAAATTTAAATCATACCTCAAGCAAATAGATGAGGATATCGAGCTCGGATGACATCCTCCAGCTCCCATGTAGCCTCCTCATTCGTATGATGCTGCCATCCGACTTTTACAAGTCGAACGGTCTTGTTCCGCAACTGTCGCTCCTTCCGGTCAAGAATCCACACCGGAATCTCCTCATAGGATGCGTCAGGCTGAAGAGGAACAGGTACCTCCCTCAGAATATGCGAAGGATGAGATATGTATTTCCGCAACATAGATACATGAAATACACTGTGGACACCCGCAAGTGTCGGAGGCAACGCTAGGCGGTATGCAACCTCGCCAACCCACTCCAGTATCTCGAAAGGACCAATATATTGTGGAGCTAACTTTCCTTTCAATCCGAATCTCTTCACCCCCTTCGTGGGTGACACTCGTAAAAACACGTGATCGCCTACAGAGAACTCCAATGGGCGACGTCTCTGGTCTGCATAACTTTTCTGTCTATCATGGGCCTCTGACATCCGTCGTCTAATAGTACGTACAAGCTCGACATCCTGCTGAATACTCTGTGGACCCAAAAATTGTCTCTCGCCAACCTCTTCCCATAACACTGGAGATCGGCACGGTCTACCATACAATACCTCGAATGGTGCCATCTGAATAGTGGAGTGGTAGCTATTATTATACGTGAACTCTACCAAATGCAAATGATCCTCCCAGCAGCCACCGAAGTCCAGAATACATGCTCGCAACAAATCCTCTAGTGTCTGAATCGTGCGCTCTGACTGACCGTCAGTCTGAGGATGAAAGGCTGTGCTGAACCTGAGTTTTGTACCTAGTGCTTGCTGTAAACTCTGCCAGAATCATGAAGTAAAGCGAGGATCTCTGTCTGAAATAATACTCTCTGGTACTCCATGTAGCCTAATAATCTCTCTGGAGTACAAGTCCGCCAAACGGTCCAGAGAGTCAGTCTGACGTATCGGTAGAAAATGAGCAGATTTGGTTAGTCGATCCACAACTACCCAAATCGCATCATGACCCTTCCGGGTCCTAGGCAAACCAGTAACGAAGTCCATAGTAATATGATCCCATTTCCACTCAAGAACCGGGATCTCCTATAGTAATCCTGCTGGTCTCTGGTGTTCGGCCTTCACCTGCTAGCAGACCAAACACATCGCAATAAAATCGGCCACGTCTCTCTTCATGCCGTGTGATATAACCGTTCTCGTCGTACTACGGTTTCAATTAATTATCAAGTTCAACTAATAATGTAGTATAGAGTTAACCTGAATCGTCTCTCAAGGACCCAATACAATGATAGCAATTTTTAAATCTAATGAAATTTTATACGTTGTGAGAAAAATAAAAAAAAACTAAACTAGTGCATGTTTTGGGGGGTTTAGATGCGAAGAACAATAAAAATTCAACCACCCACTTACTCGTAACAAACCTAACTATCCGGAATCAAAATTTCAATTAACTACAATCCAAACATGACCAATAAACAAGAACGAACAGAATTAAACATAAAAGGGACAGCATGAAACGAAACATGGCATATTTGAAACGAAACATGATAGAAATTCTCCTAGGCAATTTGATGAACTACTTGCATCCATAAAGGAATCATTCAACAAACTGTAACAAGTAAGCTGTAAAGAAGTAACAAACTAACAAAGTAGCAATTGTAAGGAAATTAAATTAACATCAAAAGAAAGCGTAATCAAACAAAACAAAGCTAGAAGTTGCTGAAATTTGTGTGCTGTCCACTCGTGTAGGAGGAGATGAAGGGGCTGCTTGGCTCTGTCCGACCGGCTGGAGCTTTCGTAGATGGTTGTGGCATTTGACTTGCTGTGGCTGGTGGTGAGAGGAATTTGCCGGGCGGTGCTGGCTACAGATGAGGGTTGTGTGAGGGCGTTGATGAGGCGTTGAAGGCTTGGCTGCTGTTAGTGGAGAGTGAGATGGAGAGGGGCGTTGATGGGAGTGGAGATGAGTGTTTGGTTGTGGAGGTGTGAAAGGTGGTTGCCTTGGGAGATGGGAGATGGGTTAGGGATGAATGTGAGTGGGATTGGGGAGTGTGAGGATGGGTTCGTGAGGGATTGTGGGTGGAGGTGGGTTGTGAGTGGAGAGGAGTTTGGGGGAGATGTGTGAACGTGAGTGGAGGGATGTGGTTGGGTTCCGTGAGGTGGAGGCGAAGGGAAGAGGGGGGCGGTGGGTGATGGAGTGAGGGGGGCGGTAGGTGATGGGGGTGTGTGGCATAGGCGGTGGAGAGATGGTGAGTGGAGTGGGCGTGAATGTGTGTGGGAGGCTAGGGCTTGGAGTTGTGTGTGTTCTTTCTTCTCTTTTTGTCTTCTTTTTCTCAACCTTTCATTCTTTAGATGTATGGTTCAGATTGGTTGTAGGCATCCTCCTTGTCTTTAGTAGTCTAGCTCCAAATGAAGGGTTGAGATTAAGTTTTGATCATGATGTTCCACTTAGCCTTTGATGTGTCATTTAAGCCTTGATGATCAAGCTATTCTACAAATCAAATTGGATGAAACATGAGTTTAAAAATGTAGAAAAATTTAAATATAATCAAAATACATTCAATTACAAATATGTATCATCCAAGGCATAAATGTACAACTAAAACCTTAAATTTCCTTACTAATGATGTCAATTTAACCATCAATTGTGTTAATCATCACCGTGCCACCAATAGGAGCGCTTTAGGTCCCGATACATACGAGTACCACCCGGATGTATCGAAAACCTAGAATGGTGCGCCTCCTGTAATAACTCCTCTCTGACTGGATGCTCTGGAACACACAGCCATCCTCGAAACCGAAGAACTCTGTCTGCATCACAAGAAAACCCTGGCTGCAGACCAGAATCCAATCTGCTGCGGATAAAATGACTGTGCTGATCACTAGCCTAGACTGACTTAATCTTCTCTACTAACTCTGATTGAGCAACCATCGTAACCAGAATACCCTGCTGAGTCTGACTATGCTCCACAAGCCCTAACTCAGAAAACTGTCGAACTAAATCAGTCACGGATACCATCTGACTAACCAGAATTCCTCGAGACTTCCGGCAAAGCGCATCGACAACAACATTAGCTTTCCCAGGATGGTAGCTAATGGTACAGTCGTAATCCTTCAAATACTCCATCCATCGTCTCTGTCTAAGGTACAGTTCTTTCTGCGTGAATAGGTACTTCAGACTCTTACGATCAATGAAAATCTCAAATGTAACTCCATAAAGGTAATGTCGCCAAATCTTTAGAGCGAAGATGATAGCGGCAAGCTCTAAATCATGCACAGGGTAGTTCTTCTCGTGGTCTTTCATCTGATGAGAAGTGTAAGCAACTACCCGATCATGCTGCATCAATACAACGCCCAATCCTTGAAAGGATGCATCAGTATAAAGTACGAATCCATCATCACCGGATGGAATCACCAATATAGGAGCACTCACTAATTGCTGCTTCAGCTCCTGAAAACTAGTCTCACAAGCTTCTGTCCAAATGAACTTCGCCCCCTTCTTGGTCAGACAGGTCAGCAGTATAGCAATACGAGAGAAATTCTCCACGAACCTTCGTTAATATCCAGCTAAACCCAGAAAACTGCGGACCTCACTACTAGAAAAAAGTTAATAGACAACTCCCCAAAGACAACGTTTTTTAGCAAAAGCGTTGTGATTTTTCAATTTACAACGTTTTTAGTCAAAACCGTTGTCTTTTAAAACTAAAAGACAACGTTTGTTCAGAAAGCGTTGTCTATTAGCGTTTATTTTGGGTCAACCACAACACTTTTAAAAAACCGTTGTCGAAAGCGTTGTCTTTTAGCGGGTTTTTTGCCAAAGATAAGGCTTTTAAAAAGTATTGTC
>NW_027433159.1:0-4202 GCF_044706935.1 Curcuma longa
ACTACTAGAAAAATGTTAATAGACAACGCGAAAAACGCGTTGTCTTTGTGGGTTAAAAAGCGTTGTAAGAGGCCCTGTTGTAAAAGGGGTCCCTCAACGACAACGCTTTTTAAGCGTTGTCTTTGTTAACATCGACAACACCTTCGCAACGCAGAAAAAGCGTTGTAAATATTACAACGTTTTTTGCGACGCTTTAAAAACGTTGTTTTTAATAGGTATGACAACACATTTTGCAACGGTTAAAAAGCGTTGTAATTTTGTTACAAATTGCTTGGGTTTTGCAACGTTTTTAAAAGCGTTGTCTTTTGATTTTTTTTAGCAGTAAATAAGAAATAATATATTTTGTAAATACAAAACCATTAGCTACAAAATTTACTAAATCACATACAAAACATGCAACTTATATTTACACAAAAATCATTCTTACAGCAGGTTCATAACACAAATTCATAACATACAGCAGGTCGATAACATACAACTTATACAAGTTCATAACACAAATTCAAGTTACAACTTCCAACATAGAAGCTCCATAATTAACAGCAGCAGGTCCATAACAAAGGTTTCAACGCAACAGAATATCCTCCAACAGCAGCAGAAATAGAACAGGTGCATCACAACATTAGCAGCACCAAGTAACAGCAAGTGCATCACCAAGTATGGGCACAACATTAGCATCACCAAGTAACAGCAGCAGAAATAGAACAGGTCCATCTGCCAAATACCAGCCTGCCAAAAGATAATACTAATTTATCCAAAATATGGGCACAACAGCAGCAGATTTATACACAATGAACTATGGAGATCAGCATTCAAATATGGCCTATAAGATCACACATACCTCATCTTTCATCACTATCAAGTCTTGTGGCCAAGCCACATGTGTTCCTATAGCATCACCAATTACTTCACATTCACCTGGAATTTTAAATGGCAATGGTGCTGATTTGTCCACTGCTTCATCAATTGTCCACTGATTTGATCTGCTTAACAAGGTAACATTATTGAAATCTGCTTAACAAGGTAATTTTATTGAACAACCACTAAATCCAAAAACAACTAACAAAAAACTAGTATAGAAGAAAAGGAAATTAAGTGAGAATGTTAATAATATGATGTCTAAAAGAAGAAAGGATGATGAGATCAACCAACCACCTGCATCACAATTGAGACCTCTAATACTTGGACTCTTTGTTTATTGTCTTAATATCCACATCAGCTACCAACATTCAGAAAGTGGCATTCCAAGTGGATGCTTGATGTTTCTATTGATCATGTGGCAAAAACATTTAGAAATAGTCATGTTGGACAGTTGGATCCATACCATACTCGTACTTGAGCCCAAGTAACATAGAGTCAGACCAAGATAGCATGAAAAATTTTTAGATATGGAACCCTTAAATCTGTTGGAAGACAGTGAACTGCATGATAAGTGAAGTAGCTAATGGGTCTCTAAACTTTGGAAAGAACTCCATCTTAACCTCCACAAAAAAGGTATCATTACAGGAGGGAGGGAGGGAAAGGATTGTTTGCCGGAAGTACAAGTGTGCCAAAAAAGGTTTCATATTATAGTGAAGCATAATGACCCGGACTACTGGAATAATTCAGGGACAAAAAGAAGGGAACTAACCATTTATATCAATTTCTCCCCAATTATGACCGTTGGTGGAGAGTTGCTTCTCCTCTGCTGCTACACCAATGTTCTTCTGTATATAGTTTGTCAAGTTGCTGACATCCTGAAGGGAATGATAAGACAGAAATTAATTATCAGGAGGACATTTAATTTATTAGAACTTCTTAATAAAGGGTTCAAAAATGGTTCACTGCAAAAGCAAGAAATAATTAAATAATTTACAATTAATTCCATTTTTCAACATTCTTCTCACCTACAAGATTGTTTTCAGAAAAATAAAATAAATGACAAAATACCGGTGCACATGTTCCTTACAACTCCTCATATAGTTATATATATATATATAGGCTCTAAGCTGTAATCTAAATTTCCATTCTCACTTAAGCAATGTAGTGATGCATCCATATTGAAAGCCCTTTGACCACTAACACACAAAAGTTAAAAGAGTATTGCTTCCACAACTCATGAAGTAGGGACTTGAACCTCTAAACACCAAGGCTTGGCTCAATATTTGGTGCACTTAACTGATGTAACCATTGCTCATTCATTTGAATACCAGGAAACTTGCATTAACTCATTGTCATCTCATCAATGCTTTGGAAAAGGATTAGGCTTTATGACCAGCTTAGTTTTGATTGCATTCTTATGCCTTCAAGAGCAGAAATTGACTACTAATTTTGAGTGTGAAAACCAAAAGCAGATGATCAAGTTCACTGAAGCACAAAAAAGAAAAGAAAAAAATTGACTCATTTGAAGAAACAGACAAGTAAAAAATAAGTTGGCTTAAAAACGAATAAGTCTGCCATATGTTCATGGATGACAAACTTCTCATCTAAGGAGACAACTAAACCTGTTCCCGAAATCCAATGAACTTGTAAAACAATCCATCTTTAAGTCTAACACCAAGTTGGAACGCCCTAGGAACTTTCATCCAAGTGACACGAGAAATATCTGCTTTCTCAATCTCTATGATCTTTCCGCCACCTTGCTTTCTCCAAGCAATACCACCTGGATGCACTTTCAATTGCCCTGGATTCTGCAGTCAAAACATGCCAATGTGAAATGCATCAGAATAGCTGCTCAAAAATACGCCCAGCACCAAACTAAAACTTCATAGAAACCAAAATTACAGCGAAATTGAAAGAAAAAACGCGTGATTAGGTTTCACAGCAACAAAATAATATATCCTAGGAATCCTATTGGTCTTTGAGAACTTAATCTAACCTAGATATACAATCCTAGCGAATATTAGCCTTTGCGAAAATCAATAAAGGGAGGTCCTAAGCCAAGGCTTTGCTAGTACCTGAGAAAAATCCACCCAGACCCAAGCAAATTATCAAGATAAGAGCAAGAATTAGAGAAGGAACAATAACTCATAAACTAACATACCAAATTTTTGCTAGATGTAAAAAAGTGTCAAAAGACAATCTGACCAAACAAATAACGCAAGTAACAAATCTCTCGCTGTCAAACTCTCTTAGATCATATTCGCGCGCACACAAAAAAAAAAACTAGATTCAAACAACACAACATGAACGTATTTCACATAAATGTCGACCAAATTTCTTTACTCGTTTAGCAAATGAAACTCAGCTAGATAAACACTCGAAAGTCAGACAAGAACCACGCCAAAAATCCATAGCAAAAAAAGACTAAATTGAATATACATATACATATATCGGGAAGTAGGGAAATTTGTTTCTTACAGTTCCACCACGGCCTCCGAGGAGGATGTTCGAATATAGTTGTCCATCAGTCATTGTTCACGCTTTAGGAAAGAGTCGCCAACGCGTGCTCGTTCTCCGAGTGAACGAACGAGAAGGAGAGGGCGGCAAAACGGTAGATCGACGTCGCAAGCGCCTGTGCAATATAGCGACACGAACAATATGATAATCGAAGGGGGTCGACAAACAGGATCGAAGGAACGGAGGAAGCGGCGGCAACACAGGATGGAAGAAGAGAGCGGAGGCAGCGGGGCGGCGATACAAACGATCGGACTGAAGCTGGAAAGGCGGTAGAGTGGCCAACCGGTGGAGCTGCGACTAGGGTTTGCGGAACGCCTCGTTTGTTTTGCCTCGGACAAATTTTATCCGTAGGATCACAATTCTACGACGCGTGATCCTGCTAGAGGTGCCAAAGGGGCGGGAGAGGCACGAAAATGGGGCGCGCGGGAGAAGACGAGCTAGAGGTGCGAGAGCGGGAGAGGGACGAAAATGGTGCGGGAGAGAAGAGGGAGGCGTACAAAGGAAATCGCGGACTCGCCCGATAAAAAACCCTGGATATAAACCATCAACGACAACACTAAACGACAATACTTTTTAAAGCGTTGTCTTTGGCAAAAAACCCGCTAAAAGACAACGTTTTCGACAACGCTTTTGTAAAGTGTTGTGGTTGACCCAAAATAAACGCTAATAGACAACGCTTTCTGTACAAACGTTGTCTTTTGATTTCAAAAGACAACGCTTTTGACTAAAAACGTTGTAAATTGAAATACCACAACGCTTTTGCTAAAAACCGTTGTCTTTGGGGCGTTGTCTATTAACATTTTTCTAGTAGTGATAGCTTTCCC
>NW_027433160.1:0-30057 GCF_044706935.1 Curcuma longa
ATAATAAATATTTGAAATACATGAATCAAATAAAATATGAATCTTATAATTCATGTATCTAAATAGAATAAGTTTATATATCTAATTAATAATATGTGGTATAAAAATACCTATTGATATAGTATAAATATTCATATAATATAAAGTTGATAATAAATTATTTTTTTTATAAGTTAATCTTTTACCATATAAATCATTATACTATTATTCTTCTTTTTTTGTAAGTAAGTTTTGGAAGCCTAACCAACACAAATCTTATGGATAGAATATGCACATCATCCATGTGATAGAATATGCACATCATCCATTATTCACATGCTTTACTATATCTGTACTGTTCTCCTACTCTTTTCTGTCTCTGGATATCTTGCTAGATTATCGGAATGGCTCAGTCAGAGTCGATCATAATCTCCATTCTAATTCTCATCTAGTCCGAACAGCCTCTTTTTCCACTGATCATTGAAGAAGATCAGTCAGTCAACCACAGTTCATCGGTAGTTCACCCCCTCTCCTCTCAGGCAGGATCACATTACATCCTGAGGAGGAAGATGCAGAGCTCAGGGCCACCGCAGATGTCGTGCCTCGCCGCGTCCGGATTGATCAAATAGAACGCCTCCGAATCCTTGCTCCCCACTACTCGCTCGAACTTGGCTCTCATGTACATCACCTCCCCTAACTCTCCCTCCTTCCCGTAGCTTGCTTTTCCGGCGCCCTGCTCCGGCGCCGCCGCCTCAGCATTGGTTAGCAGAGGAGTCGCCGGCGGCGGAGAAGGCAGGACTCCCGCTCCAGCCGACATCGCCCGCACCGTGCTCAGCACGTGTCGAACCCGTTGCTCCGGCGAGCCACAGCGTAGCCGCTCCGGTGTCCGTTGCAGTGCATGCTCCATAACGGCTCGTCCCATAGCGGCCTCTGCTTCTTGGGAAGACGATGACTCCGGCTTTTGTGAACTCCGGCGGCTTCCTGCTGCGGGGCTCGGTCGCATTCCAGGAGGATCCTCACCACCCCGGACGCCATCTCCTTGACTAGGCCGCACGTCGTCACGGCCAGCTCGACCAGCAGCACCGGCTCGGACCGGGAGTCCACCTGCACGGCGAAGCTGACGCGGCCCTTCCGGCGGCCGAAGAAAGTGCCGGCCACGACTCCTCTCCGGCCGCCTCCGCTGCGGGCAACGCTGCTCCGTACCCAGTCGCTCGCGCCGGCAGGGTCCACCGGCACGAGGGGAGGAGCAAGGCCTGAATACTCGGCAACAGCGACGACCGGACCACGTCGACGGCGACCTTCACCAGACCCAACGAGGAAGATGGCGACCTCGAAGACCTCGACCGTAGCAGCGGCAGGTAGTGCACCGGCCCCAGCGAGCCGGCTTCCTTTCTCTCATCGGAATTGGACGAAGCCGAGATGAGCCCCATGGTGCGAGCTGACTCTCCTCTGCGTCTGCCGTGCAACTAGGCGCCGATGCTGCTCGAAGTGGAAGAGAATCTCAGGAGACAAAGCAAGCATAAAAACCAACACGGCCATGATTATGCTTTCTTTTAACGCGAGCAGGAACACCATGATCTCTAATAATCCAAGATTTAAAACTGGGATTGGCGCACGCAGCAGAGGAGGTAACGTCGAGCTCATTGTAGCCTTCAGTTAATTCACAATTTATGCTCACGTAGATGACGTTGAGCTGGTAATTAGATTTGTTCTTTGTGTATGCATGTTCTTGACTGAGCATAAAGTCAAGGGTGAGGTGGAATGGAGGTTGACGGCGTTGTTCCACAGTGCTCCAATTGTTTGACTTGGACAAGCGTAAATGAGCCACGTCGGCCTTTACCAGTTCCCGGCGCGAGCATTTATTATTTATTGTCTGACACGACCCAGGTGCATCCAGACGATCGGCTGCTTCTTGGGTTTGTCCGTCGCAGCTTCTGGAGCGGTGCTGGGTTTTCCCGCCCGAAACCCAAACCTAAGAGCTCCGGCGGGAATGGCGCCGCCCGATGGCTTCAGGACCGGCGACGAGGTGGAGGTGAGCTCCGACGAGGATGGCTTCCGCGGCGCCTACTTCGAGGCCCGGGTGGTCCGCTCCATGCCCAAGATCCGCCGCTACACTGTTGACTATGACGCCATCGTGGACGAGTCCGACCGCTCCCGCCGCCTCAGGGAGACCGTCGATGCTCGGCACGTCCGTCCGCGGCCGCCGCGCCACCTCGGCGGCACCACGCTGGGGCTGCTTGCCCTCCACCAGCCCGTCGACGCCTTCTACAACGACGCGTGGTGGGTCGGAGTGGTCTCGGTGGTTCCCAAGGGGAGGCAGACGAGGTATCGCATCTGCTTCCCTGCCAGCCGGGAGGAGATCGAGTTCGGGGCTGATCGGCTCAGGGGGCATCTCGAGTGGATCGATGAGCAATGGGTTCTTCCCAACCCGCCGGTACTTCTTCCCACCCTTTGCTTTTCTAATTAGCTCGCAGTTAGCTTGTCTCAACCCCATTTTCCGCTGAGGTTATCAAACTGTAGTTGGGATTACTTCTCTGCCTTATTCTTTGCTTATTTCCGTGATATCCTTTGACAAATTGGAAGCATTTTCGACTCCTATGCTTTATGTTCGATGTATTATAGACTTCTTTTAGAAACCCAAAATTGAAAAAGGGGTGATGCGCCAGAATCATACTGCCTCCACCTGGCCCTTGGGATAAAAAATCATGCTTTTCTGTTAGTCAAAGTTAAGGTGGGTTAGACATGACCCGAAGGGGATTGGACTTGGCCTATAAAGGACTTGCGTCTAGTCAAACCTGCTTAGTACATTCATTCCGAGATAGCTCGGTCTCGACAACTCGGACATCTCGACCTCGACAAACCATGACATCTTGGCCTCGGTCAGGACATCTCAGCCTCGAGAAGCTATGACATCTTGGTCTTAATCAGGATATCTCAATCTCGGCAACTCGGTCAGGATATCTCGGTCTCGATGACTCGGACATCTCGGCCTCGGTCAGGACATCTCGACCTCGACAAGCCATGATATCTCGGTCTCGGTCAAGACATATCGGCCATGGCAAGCCATGACATTTCAATCTTGGCAACTTGGTTAGGGCATCTCGGATAACTCGGCAACTCGGACATCTCGGCCTTGACAAACCATGACATCTCGGTCTCGATCAAGAGATCTCGGTCTCGACAACTCGGTTAGAACATCTCGGTCTCGACAACTTGGTCAAGACATCTCATCTCGGCCTTAGATCTTGGCACCCCACTGTCTCGGCTCCGATCGTGACACTATCTATTCTCAAGGCCACTCAACATCGACCTCACTTGCTTATCCTTCTTCGGGCCGGACTGACACTCTACGGAATCCAATGAGAACACGTGCGGACAACGATTGCGAATATTCCAAAACATGGGACACCATATGAATGATGAAGCGGTTGCGTAGTTGTCAGGTATGGTCCTTTTGATGTCATCCATTAGACATGTGGCGTTCAGTTAGTGGAAAGACCATTAACGGCTATCGAATCTGGTCCCTTGCTAGCTCGCATGGGCATGATGAAGAGCAAGGTAACGCCCAACGTGGAGATTCTCTTTTGACAATTATATAAACCCTACAGAAAGCAAGGAGAAAGGGCTCGAACTTTTTCACGGGTTCTCCACTAAACTCCCTTTCGGTTTTTCTGCTTCTTCTTCATGCTTTTGACGAAAGGAGAAAAACTCTAACTTGAGCATCGGAGTGGTTTGTCGGGACTTTTCTCCCGTGTCATTCTAACTCTCTGTTGAAGTATCTTTTAGGCCTCTTTATCCTCGTTGTTACTGATCTCCGTTCTTTTTCTTCCTGCTTTTGACGAGAGGAGAAAAACTTTAACTTGAGCGTCGGAGTGGTATGTCGAGACCTTTTCCCGGCACTATTCTAACTTTCTGTTGAAGTATCTTTCAGGCCTCTTTATCCTCCTCGTTATTGATCTCCGAAGGGCGTGCGTGCATCAGATTGCTTATTGACTGATGGCTTGACCATCCACGGTGTTTGACTGGAACAGGGGAAAAAACAACAATGTCGTGTAGTCTTTATTTTATTCAGGTAGATTATGTTATAGTGCATACCAAGTCATCTGGCTGGATTGGTAACATGTCAAGAAAATGCTCTCTTCTATTCACTTCTTGATGAAAACTTGACTGCTTTGTCTGATAGGTATATTACAGAGATGGGAACTCTTGTCACTTCCCAAATTAGTATTGGTTCCAATGTCAAAATTACATTCGCTTAGACCTAAGTTAGATCTTTATACCACTGTTCAAGCAGCTTCTTCTTCTTATTTTAGTTGTTCAATATTCTATCATAGCAAAGGAAACTAGATATATCTCGTGATATTATAGTAGCTATTCTTAATGGATGTTAGCTCTCTAGAATGCCAATTACTTCATTGATTTGTGGAATCTTAACTAGGATTTTAATTTGCAGGCTCCCCATGAGACACCATATGGTCTTGGAACTCAAGTAGAAGTTGCCCGTCTGAAAGAAACTTCTCCTGTTGCTTGGTTCCCTGCACTTGTTGTTAAGACTATTTGGAAAAGTTATGTCTTGGTGGAGTACATTAACTTAAAAAATGTGGGTGACAAGAAGTTGCTGAGGGAAATTGTTGATTTGCAGCATATCAGGCCTCATCCTCTTCGTGTTCCCGTAGTTAAATTTGATCAACATGCTGAGGTTGAAGCATTTTATGGAAATGGGTGGTGGCTAGGGGTGATAACTAAGGTCAATGACAATTCCTGCTATTCAGTGAAATCCATACACTGGGGTAAGGAAAAAGAATTCAATCTTACAAGACTACGCCATCATTATGAGTTAGTTAATGGACAATGGATTCAGAAACCTCAGGTAGAACTTCTGTCTTAAACAAGCTTGTATATATGATATTTAAGATTTAGTTCATATGCTTGTAAAAGTTCACAATTATATTTTCAAGATCATCCGTTACAATCCTCTTCCTACTATTTAAGGGTTGATTAACAATCTCTGATGTGTTATTTAACTAATCTAGGTTGCACTTATAAAAATTTAGACACAACTTTTACCTAGAGCGCTACCAGTATACCACGAGGATGCTGACCTAATATCTAACTGTTAAATGCTAATATATAAACTAATTGGAATTAAAATTAAAATCATATCTGCCATCATTGAATCTATAGTTTGTAACTTAAACACAATTTCTCATCCTTTAAGGGTTTCATTGTAGATGTGGTAATTATAGTTCCAATAATATCCTCATAGTTGGCAATTTTGCAAGTGCAGATGATTTCTCTTTGTTCTTTCATAACCCTACCACTCAGGAACTAAGGATTGCCTTCTTGTCATTTTAGTCTTCATGTTCTTAGATTGGCAAGCACAACTGTTTTATGCTTTTGTTAGTATTGACCTTCATGTGAAAGCAGATTACTGTGTGAATACCAATTAGCAAGAGTTGCAAAAAGTCATGTTATGTGATCCTTTACCCTTTTGTTGTTTCTGCATCGAAAATAATTATGACATCAATGTAATTTTAGGTTGAGCAATCTTTGCCCAATACAGGGTGATATGAATCACATTGAGATCAAGCTTTCTTGTGTTTTAGTTAGAGTATTTTCATTTTCTTTCCAAAATTTTGAGCTAACATGGACTTCAAATAGTAGTATTCACTGCATCATATGTTGAGATTTTAAGATTGATTATCAATAGCCACCATGTTTCTGAATCTTGGCCTCTACTCTTACAAGTAGAGAGAGACGGTTAGAATCTCAATGGAATTTTAGGTTGAGCAATCTTTGGCCAACACAGGGTGATATGAATCACAGTGAGATAAGATTTCTTGTGTTTTAATTAGAGTATTTACATTTTCTTTCCTTAATTTGGAGGAGGTGAGCTAGCACAGTAATGGTAGTGAACTTGACTTCAAATAGTACTATTCCCTGCATCATAAATTGAGTTTTTAAGATTGATTTTCAACAGCTATCCTGGTTTCTGAATCATGGCTTTTAATTGATAACGAACAAATTTACAAATAGAGAAAGAAAGTGGAAATTATTATTGACTGCAATATTACAATACTTTGAAGACCCAACCAAAATTAGGAAATAAATAACTTGAATTAGAAAAACCTGCCTATTTCTTTCCCTTAGTTGAATATGCACCAATCCTTAGTTGAATATGAATTATTCTCCAATTTATTTCTTCAATTTTATTTCCTTTTCTGCTTTAGTTAGCTGGGAGGAATAAATTGCATAATAATTGGCCATGCTGTTAATGATTTGTTGGGCTACAGAAATGGGCAGATTTTGAGTGTCAAGAAGGCCTTCTTGTCAATGTAAAAGCTTACTTTGGACCCTAAGTCAAAACACAGGGATTGAATTTTCCATTAAAGAGTTGCGCTCTATTCAAGCTAAAATGACCGTGAGAGGGAAAACTCTGTTCATCTGTATCATTCATCTCCACGGAGATCAGTCTGTCGACCAAATTATTTGAAACGACCATTTGCCTCTTTCAGCTTTAACTATGCATGCATAAAAAGTGGGCATCAAACTAATTAGGGCGACAAAGAACAATATGAAGCTGGTTTATTGCATTCTTGTACAAATAATTGATCTGAGAAATAAGGAATTTTCTTTACAATGGGAACATTGTGCATTAAAAGACCCATGACTTTTTAAATCATGCATAGGGATGAAAGTGAAACACTTTGAACAATAAAGGAATAGTTTGAGTTCATCATTTGGAGCAATGTTCAACATAAAATCATAGGAATGAGAAAAGCTTAGTTTTGATGGTAAATTATTTGTCTATGATCATGGCTGGTTTGAAATCAGCAGCGAGTTTTATTTCCATGAGAAATTGATTGTTTTTACAATTTGATCAACCATACTTCAGTGAGGTAATTATCTTGTTTATATAAATACCACTACATTATTTTGTTACTAGACAGAATCCTCACATATGTGGGCTACCCTTTTCTTTTGGCTAGATTTTGTGATCATAAACACTTTTCTAAGTTTTCTTGTGTACATGAAAGTCGAACGAAAAAAAGAAATTGAAGCACAGCCTGCTTTACACTACCAATTTGAGAAACATGTGCCTAGTCCCTATTGTTTTGCCCTAATGGTCCAATAATGCTGTACCATAGACATGAAGTGGAATAGTGCTTGCAGTAGGGAGATAGGATTGGTATTCAAGTTCCTGTGATCCTTGAAATTGTCAGTGCCATTTTGTAGTTACATCCATTTGTTTCATAGTTGATGCAAATATTTGGATAACGGATTTCGAATTTAACAAACAGCGAAGCAGCACTTATATTTTTCATGATCTAATGAAGTTGTAGAAATCATACATTTGTGAATCATGGAACTAGCTAGTTCATTGGTAGCTACAATTCTGACCACTCTGGTGAAAATTTTACATAATTCAATCGCATGGTTTATATATTATTATTTTCTGAACTAGTACTTACCGAATATGCAGGCTCTTCCATCAATGGATATCGGAGAAGGAAAAGTGGTGGAAGTAAGCAGTGACGAGGAAGGTTTTTCTGGAGCTTGGTTTGCAGCCACCGTGCTCAAGTTAATCGGGAAGGATAAATTCCTCATCCAGTACCGTAATCTCAAAACAGAGGATGAGACTGAGCTTCTAACTGAAACAGTAGATCTTCCACATATCAGGCCTACCCCTCCGGAAATTTCGGCAATCGATAAGTTCAGGTTCTTCGAAGAAGTCGATGCATTTTACAATGACGGTTGGTGGGTTGGAGTGATAACCAAGGTTCTTGAGAATGGAAGGTACGTTGTCTACTTCAGGTCTTGGAAGGAAGAGATGGAGTTTGGGCATGATAACCTAAGGCCTCACCAGGACTGGATCGAAGGAAGGTGGGTAAGGTTCTCTCAGAAGTTACTAGCATCGGTACATCGTTAAGTGAATACAGTTAACTGCTTGGACTGTGTTGCTGTTTATCCTACACATGTTCTGAACCATTTAGATGCATATAACTGCAATTCTGCAAATGAAATCATCTGTAATGAATCTAAATTCTGAATTTGGGGCATTCTGATAAGTTTATAATCTTGGAGGGAGAAATGCTACGCTGCACGATGAGGAATCCGTGACGCACGATACCTGCGATCCATTGCAGTTGTCGCTGCTCTTGCCGTGCTGTCTGATCACTGTCGGCTGCCGTTTCGGGTGCGATCGACGTGTCGTTTGTCGGCGTTCCATTCGGCATCGGATTTCGATCGGATGGTGGTTAGAATTTGATGAAATTTGGTCGAAAACAGGGTCGGCAGTGACAATGTCATTTCCGGCCAAATCGTGATCGGATTTCGATTAAATCGCGGTCGGAGATTGATTGAGGAAGATTTCTCGGTCAGTCTTCGACTGTGATTTGGTCGGAAACGGTGCGGCCACTGTCGACGGCGATCGGATCGGATTCTGATTGAATCGCGGTCGGAGATCGATCGAGGAAGGATCGGAGGTCGATTTTCGATTGCAATTCGGTCAGAATCTGATCTGATCGTTGTTGATAGTGGTCGCGTAGTGGGGGCGATTGTTTCTGATCAAATTTGTTGGAATTCGATCACTATCTGGTCGAAATTCGATGCTGATTGAAGCGTCGGCGAGTGGCGCGTCAATCGCGGTCGAGGTGGCGGCCGGCGGTGGTCGGAAGGCGCGGTGAGGGCAGTGGCAACGGCGGTAGATTGCGGATGTTGTGCCTGAGTCACAGATTTTTAGTCGTGCAGCATAGCAATTTCGATCTGGGAGGAATTTGGGAAAAAGGGAAGTGAGGTGTGAAAGATGTAGGTGACGCGAGGGGTCACCATTTGGTAGTACTTATTATTATTTTAAATTTATCTGTATTGTATCGAATTTTTTGGGCCCACCGTCGGCCCGTTCACCGACGCTGGCACCCGCACCATATTGTCAGCACTCGCGTGACTAGCGTCGATGGCACCCAGCAGGCAGCGCGGAAATTATCGCCACCGTTAGTCTACCCTTATTCCACCATCCAATGCGCTTCCAGCACCATGTCGGGTCCACCAGGAGTAAATCGTGGGCCTTGAATCCCGGATGGGTTTTCTGGTAGCGCTCCGCTCACCCACCGCCGTGCTTTTAAACCCGAATGGCCGCTCGCGCTCCATTATAATCCCGTTTCCCTCAAATTAACCACTGATTTCTGCTACGTTTGCTGCGAGATAAGCTTGGGGATCAGATCTGGTGCGACGCCGAGTGCTCCTCTGCGGGATCTCTTCTTTGCGTTAATTGATCTCCTCTGCACGATCGTCCATGGCGATCTCAAGCCCCGTAACTCCGGGGCAGGTAAGGGACCTGCATTAGATCTGATGGTTTGTTCACTTCCTATTGATGTGTCACTGAGGCTGTTTCTTCCCCTTCCTTTTTTTTGATGGTTTCGTAGCGATTTTATATTCGGTTCTGTTTCCGATCTACAATCTTTTGCATCTACTGGAGGCGCGATATTCGCGGTTGTCTGTGTTTATCTTGTGCGGCATTGCTGAATCGGTGGGTTTTCTAGGGTTTACAGGCGAAAGCAACAAGAATAGTTGTAGTGAGTTCCCTAGTTGTATTCGCGGAGCAAACAAAGTGCACCTGATGAAGGGATTTGTTGTTTTGTCTAGGAAAGATAGTAAGGCTAATTCTTTTTCTTGTGGTTTAGGCTTAAAACATTAGAAATTGGTTAGTTCAGAACGCTTTTCGTACTTGGTAGTGTAGAAATGATCTGTTACTAAAAGATTCTGTGGGATCGGTTTCAGGAAAAGCAAATCTTATCTGATTGAGAACCATTATCTCACTATTCTCAGTTTTACTTTTGAATGCAACTAAGTATCTGTTATACAAGTTTAACTGATGTATCTTATGTAACATGGTAGGTTTCCTGTTTGCTTGGATTTATCCCACTTTTTTTAGCTTGGATGTATTCAGAATGGTTGGAGTACAGAAAGAGTTCAGCATCTCCTAAACTGTCAGTTTTCTTTTTCTCTAACTGAGAGGCCCTTTATTTAGTTTACTTACTGTTATTCTCATTCATTATAGTATACAATTTAGCTCATCCTATCTTGAAATAGCAGAGTTGATTATGTAATTCACAACTTTAGTGAAGTTTTATGAAAACTGGCCTGCAATAAAAGGAGGTACACGGCTAAGTGATGCTATAAGAGCAATCCATTACTTTAGGAGAAATTGCTACAAAAACTCATCCCTTGTCATTGATGGTTTTGTTTGTTTAATAAGAACTTATATATCCTTTTTTTTTTTTTTTTGCATAAAATCTATGAAATTGGGCAAAAAATTCTTGTTTGAGAAAATTAAACATTGCAGCCAATTGAAGTAGAGGTGCATGGCTAAGGTCACGCTACAAGAGCAACTCATTAACTTTAGATGAAAGTGCTACAAAAACTCATCCCTTGTCATTGAAGTGACTTTTATTTGTTTAATGATAACTTATTTGTCTTTTTACATAAAACCTATGAAATTGGGCAAAAAATTATTGTTTGAGAAAAATAGCACATTGCAGCCAATTGAAGTATATTGACAAATTTGTGCCTCTGCTAATTGATAAGGCCTTAGTTGACTAACCATGTCATTGATCAAACTTGATTATGGTATACACAGACTTATACCATCTAAAATTTGACTTGATAACCAATATTCCTCAAAGCTTAAGCTAATAGGAAAGGGCCCATTCTATACACGTTTTCATTATAACTTATATTCTAGTGTCAGAGAAGCTATTCTAGTGATGACTTACAAAGTCTAACAATTATATGTCATAATAATGCAATCAGAAAAAACAGAAGCCAACTTCCTAATCCTTATTGAAAGTGAGTTAATACTTTATATGGAATTCTAACTGTTATTGCACTTACCTGTATTTTTTTTCCCAGTAAAAAGACTCCATAGGAATTTTCCAGCTTATATCCATGAAAAATAGTTGTAGATAAGGCATGCAGACTGAAACTTATGCACACAAACTAGGTGGCTACTTTTTGAAAGAACTTTTGGTTTGATAATGAAATATGTCAGCATTTGAGACAACTCTGTGTGATTTAATCTGATTTTATTTACCGCTTATATCTTTCTTCCTTTATTGTTTCACCCGAACTAGTTCTTTCCATGATAACCAAACATCACCAGCACTAACTATGACCATGATAAGTAGTCCTTGTTTTTACCTAGTCTAGATTGTGGCATTTGTTGCTTGTAAGCTATCTTCTCTTAAGTTTGACCTTAATAGCAAAGAGTTATTATGATTTATCTTTAGTGGAAGAAACTCGGACATCAATTTGGATGTATTGGACAAAGAACAAAACAAAGAAGATGATCGAGCTGTCTTATTAGAGGGTGGTCTTCAATCAGCATCCCCCAAAGCATCCCATGTTTCTGCCACATCACACCTCTTAAGGTAGATCAGTTGCCTTCTCGAGAAATTCTCCTAGGAAAGTTCTGTTGCTTCATTCCTCATCCATTGTGAATTTTCATTGCAAATCTTGGGCTTGCTTAGGTTCTTTTTGATGGACGAAGCATTCTTACTAGAGAATCGGTTGATATTGAGGGCCATGTAAGTGATTTCTGTGGTTAACTAATAAACATTTGTTGATTACATGATTGTAACTTCTATCTAATGACTTTCAGATCTGAATTTGGTGCTTATTTGATCTACTTTTATATATGTGATCGTACAGATCTATTTGGCGAATCAAAGAAGGTAGATTCCTCTTTCATGTTTGATGATATCATACTTTTAATGGAGTTCACTATGATTCCCACAAACAAGTGGTTGCAACATAACACTTTTCAGTTTTCACTAGGTATATATTGTGCCCCCACTATCTAGTGCATCACATAAGAAAAAGGTATTTGGCGACTGAATCTTTCAAAGTAATGGACATCTTAGGATATGGTCTATAAAGCTGCTGACGTCTTATTAGTGGCTGGTTTGCCCGTGTATGAGCTTCAACTAAATATGCACCACACATATATGTTACCTTATCTAGCAATCAACAATCATTCCTTAGATGTAATATTTAAGTATAACAAATAAACTATGCACCTCTCTTTCATATGAGACTTTGGTCTGTTGTTAAAGTCTTCTAGTCTGATCCAGATTAGTTGAGTTGGTTTGGGACTCCGGTCAGGTAAAAAGGACATAGGTGACATAACATATGACATTGTTGCAACATAGTCACATAGATTATTTTAAATTTAATTTGATTACATCAGCTAAATCCTGAATCAGAGTGCAGAGAAAAAAAATGCAAGGTACATAAACTACTAATAAATTGAACTACTAGGGTTGCATGTATAATTTGCCCAAAGTTGTTTAGACTGTATAAAATATAAACTCCGAACTCGGATATATAACTAAGTGTATGAAATGTTAGGAATTATCCTCTTTATTGCATTTAGTCCTGTGCTTTGTGAGTTCTATTCTTCCAACCAATGTTTTAAGATAACACAGTAATTCATTTTAGATTATGATGGACAAGGTTTTGCCTCTAGAGTTTGGATAGTATTAGTAATGTCTACTTTATTACAGGAATCTGACTTCTGTATTTTATCTATTTGCAGAGTTACAGCCGTGATCTCTTTATTTTTCTCTACTGTCTTCTTATTCTTGTGGCAGCAATGACCTCATTTAAAGTTCACCAGGACAAGTCAACTTTCTCAGGAAAATCCATATTGTATTTGAATAGGCATCAGACTGAGGAATGGAAAGGATGGATGCAGGTTGGTTATCCATTTGGCTTCATGTTTGATCATCTAACAATTATGTTTTTTCTAGGACTCGCTGTATTGGCTTCCAACACAAAATAAATTATTCTAGTTTAAAGCTTTATGTTCTACAGAGATGATCAAACTGAGCTGTTTGACATTGTGCCACTGGATTTGTTTATGTAAGACATGAGAGGAACATGTTTGGGGAGTGTACGTGTAAGTTGGTTCTTGTAAACAAGGCTGAAAACTTCACAGTGAACTAAAATTGATGGAGATTTAGTTGCATTTCTCTCTCTCGCTCTTTTTCAATATATCTGATAATTCAGGGGTTCTTTTTTCTTATATTTCTCTTTCCAGCTTCAATTTCTTCTGCCACTTTCATTTTAGGCTGAGTATATCATTGTAGAACTGCGTTGTTGGGAGTTTTTTCTCTCGAAGCATTACTTTGAACAGAGCGTTATTTACATCTAAATTGAAGGCATTCATGTGAATTGATAGTTTGATTTTTCTGCTATTGATCGTCTGAACAGAACTTGCATTGGTATTGGAAGACTCTATTGCATTGACATTTTGATTTCTCAAAAGAAATTTAGGTCTTTTGTGCCAAAGTAGAAGCATATAATCAGTTGAAAACAAAACCAAGACCAAAATTGATCACTGGGTCACTAGAAATTATCCATGCATTCACCTTTCAAACTGATGTATACTTAGGCTGTGTATACTGATTGGAAGGGAAGGGAAGGTGCTCACTTTGCTATCCTTTTGGCCATGTACTACACACCAAAAGCTATAGAGGGAGTGCCTTTCTGTGGAAAGATTTTGCTCCATTTTAGTGTCTGTCCAAAATTGGTTGGGCACAGGCAAGAAGGAACTGAAGGTTGAGAAGACAAGCATAACCCTGTTTTTTTGGTTAATATTACACCCTTTACCTTGATTTTTCCATTCTCATCCCGGTCTCCTGGGATTCATGTTGCATGCAGCTAGCTCACAAGCTCGCTTGAAGGTGGTAGCAGCTCAGCAAAAGAGATCATGGCTCACTGAAAGAGGTTTCAGGAGCTTCTCGCTCACTTGAGGAGTTTGTTGGAGGTCATGGCTAACCAATTAGGAGTTTGTGTCTCACGGAAGGGGAGATTGTGAAAACAAGGATAAATAGGTCATTTATCATTTTCCGACCTCCTTTCCCTTTTCTTTCCATTTCCAAAGTAAATAACTTCTTTCCCCTCCTCTTCTACCTCCACTCCCTAAACTTCCCTTCTATCCTTACCCCTCCTTTCTGTTTTGTTGCTTGAAATACACATTCCTAAAATGATAATCTTGTGAAGGAACATGATTAGATAAACGACATTTGATTCCTGTAAAGGGAATGGTAGTTTAAAGTATCTTCCTGTTGTCCTCTAGTTTCAAAGTTAGAGAAACCTGTAGGAATTTGATAATGCAGCCAGATATTTTAAGGCGTTTTATTAGAAATTGATATCAAATCTTAAAATGCAGGTAAGATCATTTCAAACAATTCAAACCACAAACAAAAAAGTTTCTCATTTGGTTTTTAAGTAAATATCACCTTTTCCTCTCAATTTTTCTTTGAAATGAAAGGAAATGCTGATAAACTAAGAAATAAGATTTATCTAGAAGTAGGAAACTTTAAGATTACTATTTGCAGAATTATTATGTACATCCTGAATGCTCAACCAAATAACCCATAATATTGGAGAGCTTTTCAGAGCAATGACAGATGATGCAAATGAATGATAGAGGCATAGGGAGAACACTAAGTTGTTCTCATTCTTCTGAATTTTTATTGTGTTTTGGATGTGACAATATTTGACACGTTTTACCCAATCCTGTGCAAACCCATTGTTCAGAGTCATTCTGAAACATTGAAACTATATCAGTTTAATATTCAGTAAATATGAGACCCTAAATCTACCGACAGTTTTTCTATGTAATTAACATTCCTCTTCCTGTACAGGTTTTGTTCTTAATGTATCATTACTTCAATGCAAAGGAAATTTACAATGCAATTCGAATTTTCATTGCTGCATATGTATGGATGACTGGGTTTGGAAATTTCTCTTACTATTATGTACGAAAGGATTTTAGCCTTGCTCGATTTGCTCAGGTGACTATGTTATTTCTTTTTGCATTTACTTTCACACACCCTCTGGTTTCTTTCCTATGTTTAACTAAATATTGCTAACATTTTGGCTTTGTCTAACAGATGATGTGGCGCCTTAATTTTTTTGTGGCATTTTGCTGCATTGCCCTTAACAATGACTATACGTTGTACTATATCTGCCCCATGCACACATTGTTTACCCTTATGGTCTATGGTTCACTTGGAATTCTAAACAAATACAATGAGATTGGTGCTGCGATTGCAATAAAGTTTGCTGCTTGCTTTTCTGTTGTTATCTTGGTCTGGGAGATCCCTGGGGTTTTTGATATTGTTTGGAGTCCGTTTACATTTCTCCTTGGTGGGTACTCATTAAAGTTTTGACCAGGAGGACCTTTATCTTTAATTTTATCTGAAGTAACTTGTTTCACCCATATCCAGGTTACAGTGATCCAGATCCTTCGAAGCCCAAATTTCCTCGTTTGCATGAATGGCATTTCCGGTCGGGACTTGATCGATATATATGGATTATTGGAATGATATATGCTTACTACCATCCAACTGTATGTATCAAATGTGCTTCAACTCTGATTAAATTAAATTGCCTAGTTATAAAATCTATTGATCATTTTTGAAGATGCCCAGATCATAGATAATTTTCTGTTAAAACTTCAACTAAGTACTTCTGAATAAGTGTTATGTTTATTTTTCTAATAATCCCACATCTTCATCTTAATGTTCTCATATCTACTACATTAAGGGTTTTGTATTTGCTATTTCCTAATTTTCTAATATTATCATCCAACTCCTCCTGTATTATTTCATTATAATCTAGCTGGTTTTTCAGCTGATTTGAATGATTTTTAGTTCCTCTGCCCAAACTAACTTGACTTCAGTCAATCCCATCCAACTGTGGATTTGCATTGAAATTGTTCTATTTGGAAATCCATGATCTACAGATCCTTGTTTAGACAACTCCCACCTTGTGCAACCATGTCTATCACTTGGCCATCTCTTCATTTGTAGAGGAAGTTGACGATCCACAAATATGATACATGAAATAAGTTGTTAATATTAAAATGTTTTCTATGATGCCACAAGTGGTCCTACAACTAGTACCACCTCTTTGCTTTGAATGCTGATATCTTTTTGAAATATATATATTGTCGTCTTTGTCAAATGTATGTTGTTTGTCTTACAGATAGAGAGGTGGATGGAAAAGCTTGAAGAGGCCGAAACTAGGAAAAGAGTATCAATCAAAGCATCTATTGTGACCGTTTCATTAACGGTAGATTTTATTGGATTAACATTTTTTCATACTCATAATTATTCTGACATTTTGTTTCTCAGATGGTTTCTTATTCTATGTCAGATTGGATACTTATGGTATAATTACATCTACAAGCTCGACAAGATTACCTACAATAAGTATCATCCATATACGTCTTGGATACCAATAACGTATGCATATCTTTTGAATATATCATGCAGTTTGGGACAATCTTGATTCTTGTTAGCTTCTAATATTTCATTTTCCTATTGTGAATTTAGTGTTTATATCTCCTTGAGGAACTTCACCCAACCATTTCGTAACTATTCTTTGACCCTTTTTGCGTAAGTAACAGTATTTTTCCTATTATGTTTTGTTGGTTCTATGTAAGAACTGTTAGGATCTTTCTTATCTTTCAGTTCGGATAGCACTGTATATACTATCTCAGTTTTTCACCATCATACTGCATGAAATTTTAAACCTATCTGTGATTATGTCAGGTGGCTTGGAAAGATTACATTGGAGACTTACATATCACAAATTCATATCTGGCTTAGGTCTGCTACATATATCCTTAGATATACCTGGGACAACAATACATAATATATATTTTTTTCAATCGCACTTGGATTAAAAGCTTACTTGAGTTCTATGTTCTTTCAGATCAGGAGTTCCTAATGGACAGCCACGATGGTTGCTGTCATTTATTCCCAACTATCCATTACTAAACTTCATGCTCACCACCGCCGTATATGTTGCAGTGCGTAGCTGACCCCCTCGCCCAAGAACATACTTTAGCAACTGAATGAATGATTGCACATAGAAGTTGACCATTACTTGGTTCCTATGTGCAGGTTTCACATAGACTTTTCGAGTTGACAAACACACTGAAGATGGCATTTTTGCCTAGCAGAGACAACAAGCGCCTCAGTTATAATGCCATAACCGCTGCCGTGGCTGCAGTCATCCTGTACACAATGTCGTTTGTGCTTGTCAACGTTCCTAAAATGCTGGTAAGCATTTCCGCTCAACTCTATGAATAAATTTGGAAAATGGATTTCTACTTGTGCCCAATTTTGGTGTGATGTTCCTTTTCACATTTCATGTACATGTTTAGGTCTGAGGCGCCAGCGTATAAAATTAGGAGCCTACGGAAACATAGCAGTTACTGCAGTTGCAAGATGTGTTTGCAAAAGCATGAAGGTTTTCGCAAATATAACGGCAGAGAAGATGAAACAGAGGTACTATTAGCGTCTGCGTAGATCGTGGAGTACCAGAGAACAGGAAACAACATGATGCAATATACGAATGGAAGTGTATATCCACATAGCATGATATTACAACCTAAATAATTATCATATGTATATTCAATTGTTTCCTCATTTCAGCCATCTTTACCACGCGCCTTACTCTGTGCATCTATTGCTTAACCTAGGAATTGAAGTGAATCTAGTCGAATCAGATTTTGAATTGGTTCAGCAAGAAAAGTTACCACGTGAATGACTTAAGCGGTTGGAGGGCTTTCAATCTGATCTGGTTTTAAAAACAACACAATTGGAAACAGCAATGCAGCTCTTTCCCCAAACCTTTCTATGGTATTCATCGTTTTCCTGTTTTGTATTTCGAGTACACTCATTTCCTGTGCTACAAGTTTTTTCACGTCTACTTGTTTTTATATAATTCGTTGACATCTTTTTTTTTCCGCATCTCATGTGTTATTTTCTTGATCAACACAAATGAGGTGCGTTTGAAACCAGCAACACAAACCTGTCTTGATGACCATGCACTGGAGGATTGTTGCTTACACATACATTCTTCTAATTCATTTAAATCGACCCTGTTCTTATCTACATTATGCTCTGGGAAATCAAAATGCAAGAGCCCGAATCAAGGATAAAGATTACTCATCTAAATCAATTAAAATAACCTTAAAAACAAGCAAATTATGATAAATTCAATCGATCACATGCATATGTATGTTTTAGAAACACATTTATTATCTATATCATTTCATCAGGATCGCTGCCAGTTGTCCTTCTTCTGCTCCACCACCCCTTCGTTCCCTGCGAGCATCAAATACTTGTCCTTCCTGGTGAGCGCGGTGCACTGGAATCCCAGCGCCGCCCCGATCTTGCCCTGCACAAGGTTGGCCACCTCGCAGCTGCTCCGCCCCTCCCTCACCATCGCCCCCGTCGCCACCGCCGGCAGGAACTCCACCTCGTACCGCGGCCATGGGTTAGCGAGGAAGTAGAAAGGGTCGAAGCACTTGAAGCCGCTGGCGGTGGTGCCGTAGAACATGGTGACTCCGGCGGAGAGCGCGACGGGAACCACCTCCTCCGCCAGCTCCGCGAACAGGGGGCTGAACCGCAGCAGGTAGGGCTCGCGGCAGGTGGTCCCCTCGGGGCACACCACCAGGTCGTCGCCCCGCCCCAGTAGCCGCCCCATCCGCCGCCGATCCTCCTCCTTGTCCCTCGCCAGCCGCGCCGTGCGGATCGGAGACAGCGCTTCAGACACCGGACTGACGCTGTAGGTGACAGCGACGACGGGGCGGTTGAGCGCGCCGGAGACGTAGATGGGGTCGAGGAGAGTGCGGTGGTTGCAGACGTAAAGGCGGCCTCCAAATCCGTCCTGGCGGGGTGAGGGAGCACGGAGGAGGCGGTTGGTCACGCCGGTGACGGCGCCGAGGGGGACGGAGATGGAGTACGGGAGGCAGAGGAAGAGGAGGCAGCGGAGGAGGACGAGGGCGAGGGCGAAGGGAAGCCATAGGAACATGGCGAGAGTGGCGGCGGGCGTAGGGAGGAAGGCCATGCGACCGTCGTGGAAGACGAGCGGGTTGGGGAAGGTGGCGCCGCCGCTTGGCCGCGGCACGCCATGCCACTTCCTCTTCTCTGCTTCGCTCACCAACTGTACTTCCTGCAATAATGAATATAATTAATTATCCTCATGCCCAAGTCTTTCTCCATCGAATATAACAACACTAATCACACTAATTAATCAAGGTCAACATAAGCAAATTAAGGTGTTAGTCCATGTTTGCTGAACTAACAAATGAACAGTTTGGACAATTAACTTAATTAACAACACATGTTCCTTTTTTCTTGTAAATTGCATGTCAAGCTTCACTTTCATTCTTCTTCACGCAAGCTTAATTTGTTGGGGTTGCTGAAAAGCCCCACCAAACTAATTAAGCACCATTTTTCAATTGATACTCTCAAATTTGGCTACCAATCTTCACAATTTCTTCCTCCATATTAGTTTCCATATGGATATATAGTTAAGAAATATATTAGCATATTCTTCATTAGACTTCACTCAATCCTATTGTTTAGTTTAATCACTCCCAAAGTACTTGTCTCGAGCACCATTTAGGCCAAACAATATCGAGGTAGTTCCTTTATTGATCAACTACTCATATTCTCATGGGCATGTAGTATTGACTTAGCTTCCCATGCAATAATATATATCTTATAGTTTGAGATAAAATCTAATTTATAAAAATTAAAAAGGTGCTCCTTATTATCATTCTTTTTTCAAAAACTATATTAAATAACACCTCTAATATATTTTTCATTCCAAAAAATATCCTTATTCTAACTCGGTTGTACAACAATTATGAGCATAACTACTATAATATATAACAATTATAATCATAAATATATGAAGGGTTAAAGTAAATTGAATCAACTTAATCAAAATTACTATAAATACTTCTTTTTTTATTAATTTAATAAAAAAATTTAAATTTGATCAAAATCTAAAAGAACTTGATTTTAATCAATATATTATAGCAGTTTCAATTGTAGTTACTATAACAATGCTGAAATAAATGTATTTTCAAGAAGAAATAAGTTAGGGTGTTTATTTTCTTGCCTAGCTATCAATTTTGCATCGAATTTATTAAATAAAATCGATCAATATAATTACCTTGCATTGAGAAAGAAGGGGGTGGAGAGAAGACTTGCTTCTTCCAAACCCTAAAATGCTTCCATGCAAGGATTCCATCTCCTCCATGAGCACCACTCCACCGGCTTCCTCCTCCTCCTCCATGAGGCCGGTATAGTATCCTGCAAACACCTTGAGCTCCCTCGCCACCACTATCTCCACCTGCAAATACTCCTTGAGGAAGCCTTCCACCATCACCCTCGGCATTCGACTAATGCACATCTTGATTTTGGCCTCACTAGTAAGCACCTCTAGACCAGCAGTGGCTTCATGGAAAAACTTGGGCAACACTGCCCGCCCTGCCCTGAATTTCTCCTCCTTGATCCCTGCAAAAGCGACTACTGCCATGGCCTGCGCTAAAGGAGAGATGAAGTATACATACATGTATATAATAGTTCTACTATTACATTGAATAACTTAGTCTTAACCTGAATGGCGAGCTCTCGTGTGAGGCAGCAAAGGAGAGGATAGAGAAGCAAGAGGAGGAGGCCTCTAAGGATGGATCCGGCCTCGAGGGCGACAAGCATGAAGTAAGGGAAGGTGGAGGAGGACCTAAGGAGGCCTCCCTCAACGTCCACCACCAACGGCTTGCCGCTCAAGCCGGAGAGGTGAGTCTTGAGGTGGTGGTGGTGGTCTTTACTCGATCGGTGAAGCGATAGTAGAGGCCAATTGGATCGAAGAGAGCGGTAGACGGAGAGGAAAGACTTGGAAAGGAAGGTTTTGGAAGCCATAGCTATAATTCTAATGACTACTCTTCGATCTCTTCTTCTATCTATCTCCTCCTGTCTTTTTAGGGTCACATATGTATATATATACTTGGAATCAGGTAGGGTTTCTTGCATGAGGTCAAAGTGAATAGGCAAATTCAAGTTGAAGCAGATGATTTAGTCAAAGTTGTTGAAGTATAGGAAGGGAAATAAAATTAAAAAAATATAAAAATAAAGGAAGAAAGATGAAATAGGTGAGACTGATAGCTTAACTTAAGCTAATGGAATTGGGAGTAGTGGAATATATGGGGGAGATGCAACGGTTCTAGCTAGCAATGAATAAGCTTTCTTACCTATTTCAATAGATCTTAGTTAATTAATTACATATAAGATGGATAAAAACTTCATCTATCGAAATTGCATAATGATCTCGAGTCAATTCAATTCATCTATCGAAATTTAAAAAGTAAAAAAAAAAGTTTGAGTTAGAGTAAATAGTGTGTGGAGGAATGTAAAGAGATCTTATGAATAGTTTGATTTTATTTTAACATTCTAATTTTTAAAATTATTATTTTTATTTAGTATTTATAGTTTAATAAAAGATAATCTCACTTAAAATGCCCTCTAATAATTTTTTATTTTACTATTAAAATGCCCCTATTTAAGATTAATTAAAGCACCTATATATTTTACACTTTAAATCTTGATTAACATTTTGCTATTAATAAAATTTAGAGGTATTTTTAAAAAGCTAATAAATATTAATTTTCACTAATCCGTGCTCATTTATTGTTAAATAAAAGTATTGTGAGTTAATTAGAGTTGGATCTAAGTTGAGTAGTTTTAGTAAATTTGCATTAATTAAAACTTATTTTTTCTTTGTAATTATGATTAATTATGATTGAAACAAACAAATTAATTAAGAACAAATAAGCATCAATTTTATGAAAATATTGTACCATATTTTCTAATCTTCCTTAGAAAAATATTGGTCCTTTTATTCGGTAGAAAATATATAAATAATCTTACAAGCAACAACAATAAAAACAATTTTATAATTGTTTTTGTTTCTCAACTAACACTCTTTGGTTTCTTAACCGAAGAGACTTGTACACCTCAATTTAAAACTCCTTAAGTCATAGTGAAACAAGTCTTTATATGCATGACTAAACTCTAATTTTTAATAAAATTGAAATAAATAAAAATTGAATTAAATTAACAAAAAATCCAACCTGATATATTCACATTTAAGCGCTTGTTTTTCTTCAACATGTGCATTTTAACTTTGGTGTTTAATGAGTTCTCTAATCAATGCGCTTCAATGATCTCAATTGTTTATTTACTTGCAATAAAAATAAAATTAAGTGTTTGTTTTTCTTCAATATGTGCATTTTAACTTTGATGTTTAATGAGTTCTCTTCTTAAAAAAAAAAAAGGTGGAATCCGCCATCCTAGCGACTCCACACGGTTGATCCTACGACTATCTGTGAGGAGGTAAATCGAAAAGCTGTAGTTGATCACGATGGAGGAGGGCATTGTCTCGACTTCGTTGAAATTCAAACTCTTGTCAACTTCTGCAACTCTGCTCTGTCATAACCAACTCAGCTATGTCCTGGGGACAATGAGTTCTCTAACCAATGGGCTTCAATGATCTCAATTTTTCATTTACTTGCAATAACAATAAGTAACATAATAATGGATCACGATTCTATTCTAGGTCAGTGAATGTGACTCCAAGCCAATTCCCTACTCAGTCCCTCTCGAGTTGCTTGTACAATTTGACATCTTGAATCCCCTATGCAGCTCGGCTTCCTGAGTTCCTCATGCAATTCAATCTCCTTGAGTTCCTCTACATCTTGGCCATTAGAACACCCTACACAACTCGACACCAAAGTCCTTGAAGCATTTCACTCAAGGTTGTTCTTGAGCTCTAGACTCAACTTTCCCCTTCCCGATCATTATGGACTCCGGTAGTCATCTCCACATAGCTCGGCCTCAGCTCAAGTATATGAGAATTACATACATGTGCTACAATTGGACGTATTCCTCGTATATATGGATTATAATTTGACATGATCATCCCCGTGGCACAATGCAAGTGGCAATGCATAAGTGACATAAATAGAAATATCTAAGGTCAATTTCCAACAACGATATTTGCTAATTTATTTCTAAAAAGTCTAATTGTGAGTATCGTACCACTTTGCACTTTTCATGGGGTTTATCTGATCATTTTTAAAATCAATCGATTTGAAAAATTAAATACTTATGACAGACTTACTGTAATAGGTAAGGGTTGAATCTCGACGAAGTCGACACAATGCCCTCTCCTGTAGTGGCTAACTGCAGCTTCTTGATTTACCTTCTCATATATGGTTGTGAGGTCGACCGTGTATGACCATTGGAGTAGCGGATTTCACCTTTTACTGTCGAGTGTCGTTGTAGTGGGCAAGGATCGAATCTCGATGAAGTCGAGGCACTGTCCTCCCTTGTAGTTGTCAACTGCAACTTCTCGATTTACCTTTCCAAAAATGATCTTGAGATCGACCGTGTGAGACTGTTGGGTGGTGGATTCTACCTTTTTGTTGCATAATACTGATGGTATATAAGTGATTACGTTGATATTAGGACGGATTGAAGATGGGCAAAAAGTTCAGACAAGTCAACGACACTTGTAAAATGATGAATCGACGATGAGAAAAATGTTGGCTGCCAGACTAAGATTAGAGTGACGCCTTGACTGTTGATATTTTGACACCTTGGCTGCAAGAGTTGTGATTTTCGATCGCATCACAATAGGAAAAGTTGGTCTTGACCTTAGATATGTGGAATTGGTTGGCGACCGCATTGTAAGCCTAAGCGACCTCCTTGGTCATGTTGAAGGTGTCGAGCCACACTCGACTCTTTTTCCTCGGATCCCGAACTCCTTCATGTACCTCCCCACGACCACTAGTTCTTCACGTCCACCACTTTCGAGGCATTGTTGCGCCCTTGACCATTGACCGTTGACATATCTTTTTTGCTCCCTCTTTATTGCTAAGAGAAAAAGATGTGCTCGGGCAATTAGTGCTGATCAGGTTTCCCCGGACAACACTTAGGAGCACAACCTATTCAGACAAGGGTCAACTATTCATCTTCAATTTGATAAGGTCATTGACTCATGGACAAGATCAACCTGCAAGTACAAGTGTACTTAAACTCATCCAAGATCATCGTGAATTATAATCAAGAACGTGGTGGTGGTGGTGTGCACGCTTTTAAAGCATAGATCATGCATACTTTTATATAATTTTAAAAAAACATTGAGTGCAAATTTTTATGTTTGAAACAACAAATACTAGTGTCGAGAATCTTTGATTCAATGGGGTGAAGAAACATCATCCAATAGTCTCACAAATTACCAAATGATTTTTATGATTGACAACTGTGATCAGAAAACCAAAAGTGGTATAATAATTCACTATAAAATATTAAAAATATCTGAATGATAATTCACTTATGTTTACACCATAACAAAAATGAAAATTAAATTTGAATTCAATTTAAATTAACTTAATTGCTCCAATGTGTTTATAATAACTTGATTATTATAAGTTTAGTTATTTTCATCTTCTAGAAGTGATGTCAATAAAATAGGTTCATGACTTCTACTTTGAATTTCTTTTTTTCTCCTCTTTCCTTTCTTTGATAGTCAGAGCTTCCTACTTCCTCCTCTCCCACAACACCAATGGCACCACCTCTTCCTCGTATAGTCGCGCCCACCGCCTTAGTTCCTTCTTTCACCACCCTCTCCTTTCGTTGTCATCTCCTCTCCTCTCGAGCCAATGGCCTTAGTTTCTTCTTTCACGGCCTTCTCCTGTCTTCTCAAACCAATGGCCTAAGTTCCTTCTTTAGCCACCATCTCTTCTCAAGCCATGCCATAAGTTTAAGCTATGAATGAACATTGTGAACCCCAATTTCCAAGTTTTTATGGATATTCATCAAAACTAAGGAACCTTTCAAACAGATGCACAAACAAGACGACACCGAGAGTTTAAACAAGAAGTTCAAGGCCCAAAGAATTTCCAACTCCACATCCTTGAGTTATCGACGACTCCTATATACAAAGCACAGCGGCTATGAGTAAATAAGACGATATGCGCCATTCTTTAGTCTAAAAACTATTTCTTACAGGAACTGCCATTGATGGAAGGACTTGGATTGAGGTCTCCATTCAGCTTTCCATCTAATGCTCAACTAAGTTAGTTATAGGCCCTGCATTACTGCAAATGGCAAAATGAGGATCAGAAAGTAGTAATACACAGATAAACAAACCAATGTAGATTCAAGTTAAAGACATTGTCTAAGAAACATTTCGATAGCATTCACACTCCGCGAGCATTTTGTCGATACAAGGTAGAGCCCGGCCGGGGGGAAGTGGAATTCTTCTTGTATAATATAACAAGTTCAGAATATTAGAAAACTGCTTACATTGGAGATGCTGAGTGGGGCATATTGAGGCCATTTACTGAGGCATCCTTCTTGTCGAATTGAAGAGAAATGAATCCACCATCTACTCTTACAGAAGATTCAGGGGAACCATGATGGTTGATGTTAGAATTATCCCGCGACAAAGCTCCTGCCATATCCATGAAAGTTACACAATTGGATAATCAGATGCTAGTAAACCAACTAGAGGAATTCATCCACAGCTAATGGGAATTTTGATCAGTCATTAACATCGCATACGAGGTATAGTGTCTCAAGGCCGTGGGTCTTCGCCACTAACGTAAAGAAATTTACAACCAGCAAGAAGCCTAGAAACTTTAGATTGTAACTTCAGGGAAAAAGAAAATTAAATAAATCATGCAGGCTCTGATGCTTAAATTTAGAAACAAGGAGATCAATTGTTAAGATTACATCACATCCAACAGAATGCATGATCTAAAGTTAGGAGCTGAATGCTTGAAAATCAAACAAGTTCACATACATCAGAGTATGCAAAAACGAATCTCAGGTAAATAAGACCAACTAAAGATTGGTAGCCATGTCAAAAACTGAATTCAACTCCATGAATAAAAACTGAGCTTAGAAGTGGTATGTTGGTATTGAATTTAATTGCCTTGAATATGAGCTATATATGTTAACCAGCTCATCACAGTTTGCAAAAGAAAAAAACATTAAAGGTTATGAATCATACTCATAAGTTTGGTAATAAATTTTTGAGTTAATCGATATGCAAAGATGACAACAACTAAGTAGCACATGCAATAAATAATTTGTTAGCCTCAATTGGAAACTAGATAATGCAAGGAAATAGAGCTACCTAAGAGCATCAACATCACAAGTGTACTGTAGTATGAACATTTGATAAATGTTAAACATGTTTGTTGAAGATCAGACAGAGTATTTAATGATTGGGATTGTTATAATATTATCAAAATAATACAACCACCTAAAATACTTGCAGCACCTAGCTTTTACAAATACTAGAAGTATGATCACCCAGAGTAATCTAACTCTGGGATTATTTAGGGAGAGAAAATAGAAATTGAAAAAAAAATAGAAGATTAGTTCTGCAAAAAATGCAACACTGATAAAGCAATGCTATGCTCATTTAGCTTCATTTTTTGATTCAAGGTATATGCAATCTTCATATGATGAAAAGAGTTTAAGATTATATAAAACTTAATCTGTATAACAATTGGTTAGAGGAACTAATTTAAAGTTAACAAACCTTCTAATGACATAATAAAAACAAAAAAATTTAGCAGGTGAGCCATATAATTAAGTTCCTCAATTGAACAAACAGTTATGGAGGACAACAAATTAGCAAATAATTATTAGATCAAATCAAGCAACGCAACTAAAGTGGAATAAATAATTAGTACATCCATAACTAATGGATTCAGTGTAAATAAGCTTTTTTACCTCATGCTGTTCCTGCCCATGAAAAATGGAGTAAGACTGACTCATTCATTAGCTACATGGGAGTTAGTGTTCATGTCCCATAACATTATCACAAACTAGTGCATTGTCTATACGTAAAACTGCTAATTAGATTTATAAATGGTAAAAGATGAGGCTTTGATAACAATTTGACATGGATGTAATTATCTATAGTGGGTTGCCTCTAATTATCAGGTGGGCTAAATAGTCATTAAATGGCAGAAACACTAATATAATCACACCATCTCTCCAGGAAATGGCCTTTATTTAACAGGCATTAAGGGGTCATCCTACAAAGGTAGCCAATATATCAACATTGAGGTGATGACTTGAAGTCCATGATCCATAAAAAATTCTGATAAGGACTGACATGTGCAGCTGAAACAAACAAGAACGGGCTCTCAACTACTGAACTTTCAAAAATGAGTGGTTAACCTTATCAAAAGGCATCCCTTTATTTCATAGATTAGTTGTTGATAAATAATTAATATCACAATGTTAGTTTGTTACCATACTGCTTTTATGCAATCAAAGTCAAAACTACGTTTTTTGCAGTATCTACATGTATAGAAGAGATATCAGATCAAATGTATCATCATGATGCAACTTGTCACTTTTCTGTCAGATTGTTGCAGAAAACAATCAGTAACATATCAAAATAAATCAAGAGGATAAACTATGCTTTCTTTTCCTGTTGTTATACAAGGCTTTTTTTTTTTTGCTGCAATTTCTGAAAGGATTTATGATTAATATGCAGCAGTAGTAGTAAATAGACAGGGATGGCAATGAGTTCATGTGGCCAAGTATTAGATGCACTAGTAATGCTACCATGCAACTAAATTGAGTAAAAAACAAATGAAGATAATATCATCATGCTTAGTAGGGTACTAGAAATGTAGTTATTCCAGCATTGACAATTGGCCAATTGCAGTAACTGGATCTTCAGTAAATGACATTAACTATGTAAAAGATTGTATAGTCCATATCAGTGAAAGGTAGCATGCCTTAGAGATAAATAAGGGTTAAATTTCCCAGATAGTAATTGGTCAATCATTTAACCCCTATCAAGAACTTGTGATATAATTCAAAGGCAATGAAAATCAATGATGAAGTATACCTTGCCAGATTAGAAGCAGGCAAAAAATAATGGTAACAACCATGGCACACAGGTTACCATTAGAAGATGATGATTTGGCATTTTTAGTCTTTGTTTCATCCTCTGAGAATCCTTGCCCGCTTCATCATGGCAAGCTCAGATATCTCTCTAATCATCTTCAGATCAGTGGCATCCAAAGGCGTAGATGTGGGAGGACGGGGAGGTTTTGAAGATTTTTCCAGCGTTTCTTTTTCATCTCCTCATCTCTCAATTTCAACAAACTCGCCGTTTCTTCTCCTTCCTTCCTGTTCAACCAAGCCCCGGCATTTGAATGGGCATGTGTGACAGGAAGCTCAGTTATGTTTGGAACTTGTTCACCATTCAACTCATTAATGCCCACAAATCCACTCGATTCCCTATTCAACGCATTCTTCCCCTGCTCTGCGCTGGTGCCCATTTCGTTTGCTCCTTCCTGTCGGTGCGTCGCCGAACTCATGCCACACTCCAAGTCTACAACTTCCCTATCTATTGTTCTTTGCCTATCCATGATAACGAACAGAAAACCGATGTAAGCAAAAAACAGAACCTTCCTCTCCTTTTGATGGTCAAAACACAATGCAACTCTGCATTCTGATCACGATCAATGGAGAACCGCCTACAACAATATCCAACATTTCATATCACTTTCTACATGCCAGAAGCTATGTTGAAACTCAGAATCATAGCAAAAATCGACAACCATCAGAATTCCCAAATCCAGGAAAAGCATCCGGATAGAAAAGACTCCAAATTTTCAAAATGCAGCAAATACCTTTACAAGGAAAAAAACCCTAATGTTCTTTCCCAAACCAAAGATCGGATCCTTTTACCAAAACCAAAAGGATTTCTGTAGAAGGGGGGAACAAATGAACCTCGCAAGATCAAAACAAACACAATACACAAAATCGGACAAGAGATTCGTGCAAAAAACACATCTTTCAAGAGAAGAAAGAAGATCAACAGCTCATGTACATACCATTTTATCATTTTACTAGAAAACGCGCGATGGAAAGAATGCAATGGCATGGGCGGCGCAACCACCATTTATTCTCCAAAAATGAACCTAATTGTCTCTCAAATCAAACAAGTAAAGAGATGGAAGAGGATCGATCACATTACGCTTTAGGATTTGCCAAGGGCGAGTCTTCCACGATCTGTCGGTGAGGCTCAAACGAAAACAACACTGCACGAAAACGATGGAAGGAAAAATAAAAAAAAATTACGGAGAAATCGAGATGAATACCGGGAGGAGAGGAAGATCACACAATTCGCAAATCCACCATGAGCTAATCCTATTCCAGCAGTAAGCATCTATAAATTATAATCCAATTCCCATAAATAAATCCAATAGATAAACCAACTAAAATTGCCGATTCAATTTCCTTCTGCACCGTTACAAACCATTCAAATTAAACCGAACCATTACGATTTTGAATTTTCTTGAAGAATTCAAGAACTGTTTGGTGCATGTTCTTTCATCCACAGCTAAATTAAGCCAAACCACCTCATGAAACTCCTAACACATGGAATCTATACCTTGGCGATCAAACTTTTAGCCAATTCAATTGAAACATATCGCAATGAACTCTCCTTTTGGGCCAATTGCTTGGGCACCGCAAGATTCAAAGAGACAATGAGTGACCTTTAGACAAAGCTTAGTGATCAAGATAGGAGCTTCAATGTTTAGATATGTAAATTGGGTGGCAGTGGGATTCCCATTCACATATGTATGCTTTCCATTTTTGGTTATAAATTGGTGATGTCCTATGGTTCATAGGTCATGTACCTAATTTCACTTCCAAATCAAAGGATGTTGGGCGTCTGAAATGAGATTTACCCTGATGGCTGGTGCGAAACTTCCATGAGGCAGGGCCGGTCATCCCTAGGGATAGTCAATGAGATTAACTGAGATTTATTATTATTTTTTATAGTTGTCGATCGATTATATAAATTTTATTCCTTCGTTAAGCTTAGCATAAGATTGCAAAGTTTGCCAAATTTGCTTGTAATTTCCCTAGGCTTGGCAAGATGATCCAACGGTAATTTTGACTCTATAGTTAAACTAATAGAAGCTCTAAGCTATGAATAAATTAAGGTTTGTAATGGAACATATCATCATAATGATTCTAAATGCTTGCAACTTATTCATTCAATCACTTCATCTTTGAACTTGACTTGATGTATAATAATGGAATCCCCTCTTCCATAACACTTGTGATGTTTCCTAATGATCTCCACTTG
>NW_027433161.1:0-6304 GCF_044706935.1 Curcuma longa
AGAAGGTAATTTTGCTAATCTAGAAATGAAATATCAAACAAAGTAATGATAAGCAATTGGAACATGAAATGCAATTAAGAAAAGTTAGCTAGGCTAAGATATCAAATTGATTATTAAAGAAACAATTCTAACTTGCAAGACAATTATAAAATCTAATTTCACTTAACTATCAGCTAGAAAAAGATACTTAAACCAATTTAACCTAACAACTAACAACTGATACGAAACAATTTTGATACTAAACAGTAACCTAAATTCAGAAATCTGAAACAATAAGAAACAATAAGAAATGCCAAGCAAGTCATCATGAACATACCAAACAAACCATGACAAACCATACAAGAATGAGGAATTAACCAAACGAAATGAATTCAGGAATTGTAACAGATCTAATCAACAAAATTCAGAAACAAAATGACAAAAATAGGAATTATCAGTAAAAACAGAACTATCAGCTCTCGGATCTTCCCTTCAAAACAAACCCCTTCTTGCTGGTACACAAGATCTGATCAATGACCAAAAACCCCAGAAGATAGAATCTCGATCCAAGCTCGGACTGATCTGGATCAACTCCACATCAGAACAAATCCCGAAACCCTCAGAATTTCTCTGTACAGAGCTAACACAGATAGAAATGAAATCCAGCCAAATCCTTCAAATCGCTTGCAATTGGATATTCAGAAACCCTCAAGAACCTTCAAGGAACCCCCTATGAATGATCTTGGTTGCTCCGATCGATCTTAATCTGAAGAAATCAGCTAGTATCAGTGGCGGAGCCGAGACGCTGATGAAACCCTCAACGCGCAATCCAGGCTTCAATTGTCTCCGATCTCAGCTCGATATCTCTCTCTTGTGATCAGGAAATCGATTTTAAATGAAAAGATTCCGATCGCCGCTCTAGATCTATGAACAAAAAGAAAACAAACTCGCGGGGACGAAGAAGCTACAGTAGAGAAAATCGCGATCTCCGTTGCTATAGTGAAACTCCTCGTTATAACGTGAATTTGAAATCAACCGGTTCATTCACTGTTTAGACCGGGTTTATTTGTGGTTCAGCGCCGGTTCAGCTCAAATCAAGCCGGTTTAGCTCCAATTCGATCCCAATTCGACTCCGGTTCGATCCCAATCAACTCAAATCTTGATCATGAAGTTCGGTTCAAAAGAATTTGACTTGACTCGGTCCAATTAGCTCGATCACGGTTCAATTCGAGTCCTACAAAAGATTAAAATCAATTAATACCAAGTTAACCATAAAAATTATAGAATTTATATCAATCATCCAAAAATACACCATGTCACAAATGTAATTCAATTATATCGATTAAGCATTTAGTTGTCCACAATAAAATCCAAATTGAACCAACAAAATATCATAAAAACCTAGCTTATCAAATAGCATACGAAATCTCTCCGATTTCGCCACTACTCTCTATTCTTCTTCTTCTTTGCTTTGTTTTCTTTCCTTGCTCTTGGTGGCCGAACCTCTTCCTTGAAGTGGTGGCCAGATCTAAGGTGAAGGCGAGGAAGAAAGAAGCTGGTTCAAGAAAGAAGCAAGGCGATCCAAGGCGTCATCCAGCAGAGGTTGCAGTTCTTGTTTCTCGGAAGATCGTTGCCCACACAACGTCCGAGAAAGAGACAAGGAATACAGCAGAAGATTCCGAGGTTCAAACCGGGTTCTGGTATAATTTATTTTCCGCAGTTTTATACTTAGAACTAAAAATGTAAAACCGTAGATAAGTAATTTAGAATCGGCGATCCTATGGATCGATCGACTTAATCTTCTTTGAAGATTTTGTCGATTGATCCGGGCGGGATAAAATTTTTGTCCTATGGGGTTCTATGCTTCTCGAAGCGGATAGAATCCGAAACATGGGACGAAGATCCAGAACGCCATCAATAGCCATCCGAGAAATTTCGGCAGCACCTCCCCAGTATCCCTAACAATTTCCTAAATACAAACATGAATATACATCGGCCACATGCGACCGGAAATATGGACTACCCGTCTAATCATACTCACAAGTATACATATCACAACAAAGAACTCTACATAAAAGACCTACACGACCACATGCAAATAAACTAACACATCCTATATGATAATAGATTACCACGAGAAAGTCGAAGAACCATACATATGGAAACCCACATGAGATACAACCACACAACGGAAAACCGCGACAAGAACCACACCAATGTATATAATCCGTCTACACCATCCCGAATGTAATGAATGCTAATACAACCATATCAAACTACTACTAAAATGAATAACTTAAATCTACCAATTCTTCTGATGTGAGATGGCACAGCTGGCAGATCCCTGGCATCATCTGTAAGCTTCTACCTGGTACCTGGGAAGATAGAAAAATCTCAGGGTCCAAAGAGGTGAGTACAAAATACTCAGTGGGTAATATAGAAAGATAGTACATGACAAATAAATAAAGATGATAAAGAGACATACCAAATCTCAGCAAGATATCAGAAATAACTCTGCAGGTAGTAAGCAACTAGAATAGTCTCATGTAATGCATTATATGAATGACATGTCAAACAGAATGCAACAATCAAGATTCAAACAATAAATAACCAAAATGCAGGATCAGTACGGTCTAATACATATATATCAGATGCACATGATGTGCGTATGCATGATGTGTATATGCATGATGCAACTGCCCCACACGCTACAGCACTCGTGCAAGCATCTGAGACTGGGTATGGTCGGCATCGGGGGATCAGTACTCCGCGCCCTACAATCAAGTAGTCCGGTGATCCAGTAGCTATGATAAGCTACACATATATAACATGCACATGATGCTCATATGTATGATGCAACTGCCCCACTCACTACAGCACTCGTGCAAGCATCTGAGGCTGGGAATGGCCGGCATCGGGGGATCAGTACTCCGCGCCCTACAATCAAGTAGTCCGGTGATCCAGTAGCTATGATAAGCTACGTATATATAACATGCACCAGATGAGATGTCCATTTCATAGTCATTAGCACTTACCAGGCTAATCAATAAGCATGAGTATAGGTCCTAATAATCTCAGCTATCATAAGAAGAGAACTATACCCGTAATAATCGCAATATCGGATCAAGGATAGAAATGAAATCAAGAACAATAAACCAAGGTCAACAAATATAGGGTCAAGCATGATATGAACATGATTAATATAAGAGGTAAGCAAATAACAGCAGAGATAGAGTCAAGGTATCACAAGCTACAACTACTGAAAAAGGAAATCATGCACTGCAACTGAAAAGGACTGTATTGACCAGATACAGTAAATCACCCATCTGATTTGAGGATTCGCTGCAATAAAACCTAATAAAATCCTCCGTATCTCGCAGGATCGCTAGATCCAGGTCCTGAAATTAACAATAAACATCCTCTAAATATGATATTAATTTTTCATCCAAGTAAATCCTAATCGATTCTAAGGTAAATTTAACCCCCATTTAACTCATCCTTTATTAATCCCTCTTTAATTGCATCTCAATCACATCAACTAATGTGGTAATTAACTGAATTTCAATCAATCTAATTTAACCAATTAATAACTTAATCATAGATCATTTACCTAATTAAATTAATCTCTTTGTTAACTAGGCATAAATCCTAATTAATTAAATCTTATATTAATTAAACTAGAGCCATAACCTAATAAATTCCTAATCTTATGAAACCCTAATAGACTTCCACCCTAACCTCAAGTTAGGTTCCATTCGATTAACCTATCCACAATTAAATTTCATTTAAATTTATACTAGTTACGATTAAGCTAATTTCTTTCAAAGACAACTTAACTAGATCCTAATTGAATTAGGGCTAACAACAATCTATTTGATCTTAATTACCAATATTCAAAACACGTCTACCACCTTTAGACGACTATGAACAAACACGAAAATTCCCCTAAGATAGAAATCTCTACATAATAGGACTTACATTCAAGTAAATTAAATTCCCAATACTCACCGAAATCTAGTTCAAGCTCCGGCTCCGTTCTACTGACGAAACCAACTTTAAGCCAACGAAGAAGGCTAGTCAGCAGGGGATGGCGGTGGCCGGCAGCGGCTGAGAGCAGCATTGGCGTCTGGCGACAAGGGGGTTTGCGAGGGGAAGGGCGGCGTCGGCTCTAGTCGGCGTCGGCGACGGAGGTGGCAGCAGGGGCGGCGTCGGGCTTCACTAGCGGTTGAGGGCGGCTGCAGCAAGGAGGAAGAAGAAGACCGGCGTTCTGCGTGGCATGGGAAAAGGATCGGAAAAGAAGAGAAGGGAGTTGCGGCGCGGCTTCGGTGAAAGAGAAGAGAAAGGAAGAAACGCGGCTAGGGTTGGTGAGGGAGGCGGCGTCCGGTGTCGCAGGCGGCAGGGCAGTAGAGGAGCGTGTGGCAACTAGGGTTCCGGCGGCGTGGCAGCAGGGAAGAAGAAGAAGAGAGGCGGAAGAAGGCGCGAGGAAAGGGAAGAGGGCTACGGCGTCGGGTTCGTGAGGGAATAAGAGTGCTACGGTGCTGCTTTAATAGGGAATGCACAGTAATCTAGCCTGATTAAATTTAAACCACCACCGTTAACTATGTTTCTTACCGGCTAAACCTAATTAAACCCTAAGGTTTATTAAAATAATTGAACCAGTTAATGTAGCGAACCAGGTTCAACTTTGGTTCGCTTGGTTCACCAACCAAACGACCTCTGATTTGATCTAATCAAGTTTTGTTGGATTCATCTTTCCAAGATGAATCTTTTCGTCTAATTTATTTTATTAAAACCGCTTTTGGTACGAACCAAACCAACTTGGTTCGATTTGGTTTAATCTTGGTTCATTTGGTTCACTAACCAAACGATCTCCGATTTGACCTAAACTAATTTCGTTTGATTCGTCTTCGCGAGATGAATCTTCCCATCCCATTTATTTAAATTAATCTTAACCTAATTCTAGGTCCATCCTAGTTAACCTAAATGGTTTGCCTAATTTAGATTTCAACCCACTTAAATTCAAACTAACTTGGGCATGGTCTTTAATTGGTTAGTTCTAACCCTAAAATTTCTAGGATATTACATACTGTTGGGTTGCAAAGGTGCAAACATAGTCCCACATCTATAACACATGGAAAAGATCATGGGTTTAAAAGGATGGAAGATATCTCCATTGGCATGAGGCCTTTTGGGGAGAGCCCAAGAGCAAAGCCATGAGGGCTTAGGCCCAAAGTGGACAATATCATGTCATTGTAGAGATACGAACATCCTTTAGGACCCTACAATTGGTATCAGAGCGAGGCCGCTCTTCACCAGACTAACCGCCAGATGAGCCATGATCCGGATCTAACCATGTGGGTTGAACCTTAAAAACAAAGGAAGTGGGGGCTCCCGTGTTTGAATCAAGAGGACCAGACACTGGGCAGGAAGTCCTAGTAGGTCGGGTAGACCGAGGGGCATGAAGTCCTGGTTACGGCTGGGTAGGATGTCCTAGTAGGTCGGGTAGACCGAAGGGCATGAAGTCCTAGTTGCGGCTGGGCAGGAAGTCCTAGTAGGTCAGGGTGGACCGAGGGGCAGGAAGTCCTGGTGGGTCGAGGATTCAAACATCAAACGGAGGCTTTCCGTTTGAGGGGGGGCCTGTGGTCCTTTGTTTGAGGGGGGGATTGTTGGGTTGCAAAGGTGCAAACATAGTCCCACATCTATAACACATAGAAAAGATCATGGGTTTAAAAGGATGGAAGATATCTCCATTGGCATGAGGCCTTTTGGGGACAGCCCAAGAGCAAAGCCATGAGGGCTTAGGCCCAAAGTGGACAATATCATGTCATTGTGGAGATACGAACATCCTTTAGGACCCTACACATACTATCTCCATGAGATTGGGTGGAGGCACCGTGTCATTTGTCTCCTGCTGAGGCTCACTAGTTGGTGCTCTTCTAGTTGGGCGTCGTCCTGCCATTATCTAGAAAAGCAGAGGACATACATATTTTACTACAACTACATTAAAGTGTCATCAGGTATAAGCATGCTTCCGTTAACTATAAATTATGAAAGCTAGAGAGCATAAGTTTCTATCAGGTATAAACATGCTTCCGTTAACTATAACGTAAAAGTAAGAAAGCATTAGTAATGTGAGAGGTACTCTTACTTGGAAGCTGCAGGTACGATGCTGGATGTGTGTGTGGAGGAAGGATAGAACTTGCTATGATACCACTCTGTAACGACCGCCCTTCTTACCTCAAGGCGATCTGTTACTTACTTATACTTGCTAAACTCTACGATTAATTTAAATTTTCTTGCTATGTGATAGTTGAGTAAACACATG
>NW_027433162.1:0-2566 GCF_044706935.1 Curcuma longa
ATTGATGATTTAGGATTTTTATAGTTCAAACTGATTCAATTTTGGGTTTTTACATTTAAATAAATTATAAAATGGATCAGTTTGACTTTTAATTTTCCTATATTGCTTAAATTGAGGCTTGATATAATTTTTTATGATTTAACGGTGAAATTTTGGCATTTAATGGATTTTTATTGATTTTAGGGCTAACTCGGATCCGACTTGAGCTCAACCGCGGTCAAATCAAGTCAAATTCGTCAAATTGATCAAGCCAACATGAAGGACATGATCTGGATCGAGCCCGATCAAAATTTCAGATTTTTTTGGAAGCCCTAAGAAGCCCTAAAGCCTAGATCAAACCCAGACCGTCAGATCAGAAATGGACGGCCCAGATTGATCAATTAATCAGAACTATATAAACTGGGATTTAATCGATGAACAGTGACTCGCCGTCACTGTTCATCGTCTTCGCGCAGAGTCTGTTCTGATCGGCGACGTATCAAACGGCGAGCTCCCATCCACCCAATTCGACTCCAACACGTTCCCTGACCCTTGAAGAAGCTGAAGCCGGCCAATTGGGTAACTCCGGCGACCGGACGGCGCACGACGGAGGAGGTTTCTTCCGGCGCTGAATTCCTGTTTTCTCCTGTTCCGGCGAGCTGAGGCTTTATCCGATGCTGCGATTCGACTGAGGGGTTCTATGAGGATTGAAGAACACGCATGAATCTTCAGTTAAGCCATCGGAGCAAGAAGAAGCACGAGAATCCGGTTTTGCAACCTGAACACGCGCTGCACAGTGCTGTCTCGGCCGGAGGCTTCAGACCCTAATCACGACGCTAGCGGCGGAAAACACCTCTGGAGACCTTCTGCAAGTTTCTAATTGGGTTCAATTGCTTGATTGACACCGAGCTACGGGAATCTGAGGGAGAAGAAGAAGCTGGATGTGTTTTTAGCATTTCTGAAATTCTGTTCTTCGTTTTGCAGTTCTGATAGCTTTCAAATTTTCTGATTTCAACGATGCTGTTAATTCAAATCCTTAGCAAACTTTGTGAATTCGTTTGTTAGGTTAAGGCCTAGTTTTTGTTTGAATCTTGAATCGTTTTAGAGCTTAATTAGATTGGTTTTCGAATTCCTTGAAACTGTTCTGAAACCTTGAAAAATCTGTTCCGAGCCATTTGTGAATGCACTGTTGCGTGCCATTTCCCCTTCAGTGTATCAGTTTGGTTGTTTGGTAGGGGTAAGTATTAGGTTTTAGCTATTTCTTAGGTGAATTTGGATAGATAAAGTGGGAATGAGTAATTGCATTGCATAATTGTTTTGCTAGTTAGGGGTCATTGCCCTTTTAAATCCAATTTGTAACTTTGGCTTAATTTTGCTTTTCTAGGCTTTTTGAATTGCATGTCTTGTTTTAATTGCTCATCTTACTTAGTTTGGTGTCTGATAATTAGTTCAGTACCTAGATGGTTTTGAATTGCATCTAGTCTTAGTTTAAGCATGAATTCCATTGCATTGCTAGATTAGGAGTTGTTTCAACTTGATTTCAATTGCATGTCATCACTTTATCTCATTTCATCTTCATTCGCATTTTATTTCGAAAACCCCAAAAACCCCATCATGCTAGGGTTCGATTGATATCTAGGTGTGTTTGTTTACATTGCATTTTCTTACTTCTTCACGTTTTGCACTTGCATTTCATTTAAAAACACCAAAACCCCCTTCTTTATATTCGAGAAAACCCCAAAAATACGACATCTAAGCTTGATTTAAACCGTTTCTACTAATTCTTGGAAAAACACGACTCGAGGCCCATATACTTCCTTTTTCGGTATTTATCGCGGGTTTTCGATATTTTAAAATCAATTTGCAACCCTATTCGTGACATCTAATTTAGGGTTATCAAGTATCATCCTAGCATCTCATGATCAACCTTAATATTTTGTGAGATGTAATTGTTCTTGTAATGGTTATAAAATGAGTTGTGAATTCATTTTCGGGTAGTGGTTTAGTGAAAATATCCGCAAGGTTTGATTTTGATTCTATAGCTTTTAGCCTCCTTTTCTAGAATGATGAACTGGATTTTTGGTTAAATTAATTGTGCTCATGTTGTCACAAAGGATTTTTACATTGGTATAGTTTAGCTCATAATCCCATACTCCTATAGGTTTTGGAATCTACTTCCTTCCCTTCTTCATCCTTATCTAGTTTTACATTTGTTCCTATAGGGGTTGAAATGTTTTTAGCATTTTCCATTCCAAACTTCTTAATCATTTCTTTAGCATATTTAGTTTGATAAACGTGTGTTCCTTCATTTGTTTGTTTTACTTGTAAGCCTAAAAAGAAAGTGAGCTCTCCAACTAAGCTCATCTCAAACTCCATCTCCATATTCTTGATAAACTCATTTAGGAACTCATCATTTGTTGACCCAAAGATAATATCATCCACATAGACTTGGGCAACAAAAATATCACTCTCCTTTGACTTTATAAATAAGGTTGGATCAATGGTTCCTCTTCTAAAGCCTTTAGAAATTAGAAAGGTGGACAACCTTTCATACCAAGCTCTTGGAGCTTGCTTTAAACCATATAAG
>NW_027433163.1:0-12076 GCF_044706935.1 Curcuma longa
AATTAAAACAATTAAAACAACCTTGATTTTAGAGCATGTCATTAGCATATTATGTCTGTACTTATTCCTTTAACATGTTATTTTTCTAACTTTAACACAAGTTGTCATTGCATTAAAAAGGGGGAGATTGTTGGTATAATTTGCACTAACGGTCAAATTCAAGTTTTGATGAATGACAAATAAGTTAAAATTAGTTTGTTGTGGGTTTAACCTCTTTACCAAGTGTGCAGGGTTGAAAGATTCAGGACTAGACACCAAGCTGAAATCTAGGATGGTTAAGTCTTGGCGAGAAGTCCAGTTGGGTCCGTAAGGCCTGACAGCTGGCTGAAGATCAAGTTGGTTGAGACTTGACAAGAAGACTAGGGTGGTTGAGTCCTGGCGAGAAGACCTGGTGGGTTAAGAAGTCAAGTAGAGCTGCACGAGGTAAGTGAGATAAGTTACTGGAGGAGCGATTCGGTGAGGACGAGTCCTATTTTAGGACGCTAGGCGCAGTCCAACTTAGGCCCATTTTGGTGATCCTAGGTTGAGGCCTAGTTAGATCCTGGTCCGGATCTGGACAAGATCTAATTAACTTTGAATTTTATCCTATTTTAGTCCAAATAAAATATGCTAACTTTGTTTTGTAGAATTTACTTTACTTGGATTAACATTTAAATTTATTACTTATTTAAATGTTACTTATCTAAAGAATGCTTGCTAGCCACGATATAGAATTTTATTTAATTAAATTATTCTTTCACTTGGTTAAATGAAGCCACGTTGATGGGATCTTTTTTAAATTTAATTCTATTATTTTTTTCCACTATTTGCTAAAAGTGATAAGGATATAAATTAAGCCTTGTAAAGATGCATGCACGTGATTAGGCTTCGAGACCTTGAATTAAAGCAGGATAAGGATAAAGCTTGAAGCCTTGAGTATCAAGATAAAGAATTCAGCCAACTTAATAGGATCAGGATGAGCCCAAGATCTCCTATTTAAGTTGGCCGAAACTTCTTCAGTGTGACGATTGAACAACTACTTTCAATTAATTTGAACAAGTGCAAAGGAGCAAAAAGTGTGCTCGATCAAGCTTCAACAACAAGTCTTTTTCTTCCGATTACTTCTTCAATATGACAACGCCCACTTGCTGTCAGAAGACAACTCCAACACACGGAGCTAATCGACAATCTACAAAAGTGTTTGGTAACATTGTTCTTACTGCTCGTATTTAATTTATAAATAGGAAGTGTGGGGTTGTCACACTTCATATCCTTTGTATTCGAATCTCTCAACCGGAGGTTTTCGCCGGTCGAGGATTATAGTGGATTGCCCAACGCAAAGGTTCAAGGAATCTGGGCCTTCGAGTAGGAGTCGCCGAAGGTTCCGAACGAAGTAAAAAATTATTTGTGTCTTTCATACTTTTTTTTTATCGCTTCGTATTCTCTTTCCGCTACGCATGCTTTTCAAAGCACATTTCTTTTAACTCTGATTAAATAATACAAAAGAATTTTAAAAAGCACGTGATTCACCCCCCTTTCACGTGCACTTGATCCTACAGATAGACCCCTCAAGCATCTGACACCTCACCAGAAACAGGCTTTCACCAAACATATTCAGGCATTATTGGAAATTGGAGTTATCAGGCCTAGCAAAAGCAGACATCGAACCACTGCAATTATTGTAAATTCTGGAACCACAATTGACTTGAAGACAGGAAAGGAGACAAAAAGCAAGGAGCGCATGGTATTTAACTATAAGCGCCTTAATGATCTGACAAATAAAGACCAATATAGTCTTTCCGGAATCAATACCATCCTACAAAAGGTCAGTAATAGTCGAATTTATTCTAAATTTGACCTTAAAAGTGGTTTCCATCAAGTAGCTATGCATCCTGACTCCATCGAGTGGACGGCTTTCTGGGTCCCTGATAGATTATATGAATGGCTGGTAATGCCATTTGGCCTCAAAAATGCCCCTGCAATATTTTAGCGTAAGATGGACAACTGCTTCAAGGGGACAGGGGATTTCATAGTCGTCTATATTGACGATATTCTTATATTTTTAATTTTTCTTGCTCCTCTTTTAATATTTTGTAAGGGTCTTGAAATACCCTTAATTTGCCTCTTCCTTCTTTTGGTTTCTCAGAAGGTCCTAGAAACAAGTTCTGCAATTTCTCAATTAAAGAGTCAGGTAAAGAAGTTGTAGATATACCTCCTTTTTGTTGTTCCCGGATGGCTTTTAGCTCCGCCTGTACTTCTTTAAGATTCTCCGCAATTTGGACAAGGAGTTGGAGTTGAGTATTGTTTTGCTTAAGTAAAGTGTTGCTTAATGAAGCCCCGATTTGATAATCACTAGGCTTAGCAAAACCAACTGCTGGTGATTCTATCGGATCAATAACTTGTACTGCATCTCTGTAGGACTTTGTGTTTCTTGTTATAACGTAGTTATAATTGGTACATCACACATCTCTAGATCTCATATAAGGCCTCCTTTTTCAGAGTTCTCAACCATAGTTCTTAACTTATCTTTTGATCTATGCTATGCTATTGGTTTAAATCTAACTAATTAAAAGGTTAGATAAATAAGGAAATAATTTCTAATATATCTCAAAAAATAATTAATTAGAAAAGTGATTAATTTTTGTTAAAACTGTCTTAATCAAAAAAGAACACATGTACATGGTTTATATAACCAGCATAACCCTAATACCATAAGATGAAAAGACCTATCTACCCCTGCTTCTCACAACACTCCCCCTCAAGTTGAACATATATATCAAACATATTCAACTTGCTAAGAACATAATTAAACATAGCTTGGGGTATAGCCTTCGTAAACATATCAGCAAGTTGGTCCTCAGATTTGACATAAGGCAAACATAACTCTCTGGAATCAAGTCTCTTCCGAATAAAGTGGCGATCAATCTCGATGTGTTTAGTCCGATCATGTTGTACTGGATTATTTGCAATATTGATTGCAGCCTTGTTGTCACAATATAGCTTAAGGGGTAATTCTGCTTTTAATCCCATGTCTTCCAACAAAAAACACAACCATAATATTTCTGCAAGACCTTGTGCCATGGCTCGATATTCTGCTTCAGCACTGGACCGTGCACAAACATTTTGTTTCTTACTTCTCCAAGTTACCAGGTTTCCTCCTCCACTAATTTCTTGACGGCAACATTCCCACGACTAGGGGCCTTCTTGTCACTGTGTTTGAATTTGTCAGGTTTCTTCTCTGGATATTTCTCCCAACAAAAATCTGAATCATGATTAGTCCTCTTGCAGTGCCGACAAAATTTATCACCTTTTCCTCTAGTTCCCCTAGGCTTGAACCTGTTTACAGAACTGACAAGAGCAGAAGTCTCCCCAATCGGAGTGCTTGTAGCAGAAATACTCTTGTTGCTCATGGTCCTTTTCCTGCCCTCCTCACTGAGAACTTTATAGTAAACTTGTTCTAGAGAGGGAGTAGGATCAAGACTAAGAATTTGTCCTTTTAAACTCTCAAACTCTGCATGAAGTCCATCTAGAAACTTAATAATTCTGTCCTTCTCCAGAAGTTTTAGATATCTCTGGTGATCCTCAGTGGAAATCCAATTCTCCATCCTGTAATAGTCAAACTCATCCCACAACCCCTTCAGAGCAACAAAATAATTTGTGACAGACATAGAACCTTGATCAAGTTTAAAAATTTGACTACTTAGCTGATAAGTACGCAACATATCATGCTTGCGTCCGTACATTTGCTCCAGAGTCTTCCACATGTCAGAAGCTGTTTTGTTATGAAGAATGACCTGTTTGATGCCAGAACTAACGGAATTGAGTATCCAAGTCATCAATTGAATATTGTCACGCCTCCAAATACGAAAATTTGGGTCTTTTTCATCTAGTTTCACTTTAGTACCATGAAGAACATCAAGTTTATCATGACCTTCAGCATAAAGTTCAACAGCAACTGCCCAAGATGCATAATTTGTCTCTGTCAATTTCTCCGAGGTTATCTGAAGACCGGATCCTCCAGTTCCTGACATCGTGAAAAACGGTTGTACCTGTCCAGAAGAAGCCATGATGGGATCTGTAGAAATATTAGAAGTTTCTCCCGAGGTGTCCGTCATTTTTTTTTTTTTGGGTTTTTTTTTCTGCAGAAGTTTTTTTTTTCTGAAGGGTTTTTTTTTTTCAAACCCTAATTCCAAAAACACTAATAAGTAAAGAAAGGCTGCGCCGAAGTGGGACAAATTCCGATTCTGACCAACCGGAAATCCCTAAGGAAGAGTCTAGGGCGAGGCTTCACCTCCTGAACTCCGAATCTCCGATAACCCGTTTTCCAGAAGGATGGCCGAAGAGAGAACCTCTCTCCTCCAAGGGAGAAACGGCGTGTGTGAGACGGCTAGGGCTTTCTTCCACGCGCGCGTTGGTCGCCAACTGCCGGAAGCCTGGCTGCGCTCGCGAGAGGAAGAAAACGTTGCTGTGCTCGCGATCGGGAGGAACGCGACAGAGAAATTCGCTGTGGAGGAAGAAACTGTGCTCGCGATCGGGTGGCACGGCGCTAGGGCGACACCAAGACTTGGTCTTCACTTTCCTCAGTTTGCAGCGGTGGCGTCGACGAAGGACGTGGCGGAGCCAGGAAGCGCGCGGCAGCAAGGCGACGGCGGGCGATCGCGGCAAGTGACGGCGGCGTGCAGCGTGCGGCGGAAGGTCGCAGCGGCGTCTGACTGGCAAGAGGAAGACAACGGCGGCGACGCGAAGCAGGCGATGCGCAGAAGCAAAAGCTCGCGATCAGAGAAAAAAGAAAAGGAGAGGAAGAAAAATAAACTCGCGTCGCTCTGGCGGCGGCGTGGGAGAGGAAAAAAATTAGGGTTTTAGGAACCTGGCTCTGATACCATGTTAAAACTGTCTTAATCAAAAAAGAACACATGTACAGAGTTTATATAACCAGCATAACCCTAATACCATAAGATGAAAAGACCTATCTACCCTTGCTTCTCACAACAATTTTAAAATATTTTAAAATTTTATAACTCTTGTAAAATATTTTTTAATTTTTTTCTTCTCTAAATTATTTTTTATAACTCTTATAAAATTAATTAGTAAATTTTCAAAAAGTGTTACTTTTTATTTATACAAAGAGCACCTGGCCTCTACCCATAAATTGTTCTACATGCTAGAATAAATTGAACCTCCTTGATTCGGCCCATAAAAAAAATTTAAACCCAAAATAGGCCAACCAAATCTAGTCATTTGCATGCTTGAACGTGCATTCTCCATATTCATCACACATAAATTTTTTAAACTCCATTTTTTTCCAATGCAAGTTTTGGCAATCTTCACACAACTACTTGCCAGTCGATGACTACTTTAGTGGAATGTGTTATTTTGTTGTATATCACTTTTCTCCATTTTTGCTTTCCTTTCACTGATGGTATTATTCTATCAGCTTGATGGTATAAAATACTGAGTTTTTTTTATTTTTATGTTTGAGTCTTCGAAGGCATTAACTAGTAAGTATGCTTAAAATTGCTAAACGACTCTAAAGTAATCTAATTTAAAAACCCCATGTTGTGTTCCTTAGTGTCATTGTTCTTTTCATTTTTAAGTTTGTTGTGTTTCTTAGAGTCTTCTGAGTCATGCTATACTTTTATTTTTTATGTTTGAAACTTGGAAGACAATGTAGAGGTTTGACCTTAAATTGAACTAGTTGCCCAAAATTGGCTCCAAATTGGTCTAATTTCAAAAATAAGCTTTGTGTTGGGTGGTTTCGTGGATCCTCTTGAGTTTATGTGCTTTTTTGATGTTTGAGTTGTGGAAGGTGTCATACAACTATATGTGCTTTTTTGATGTTTGAGTTGTGGAAGGTGTTATACTACTATAGGGGGTGAATAGATGCAACTTAGAATTTAAAATTCTTTTCTTTTTTCTCTATGCTCCTATAAATGCAAGGTTTAATCAAATGTTAATAATTAATATTAAAAGATACTAAGGTCAAAAATGAAGCTAGACAATTAATGTTAACATTGGCTTGGACCACTAGGTTTTACTCTGACTTGCGGCTTGAAATCCTCTCTACGAAATAATTTCTCCTTCAATGTAGTGGAAAAAAACCTTGTAAAAAAGTCTCTTTCTCTTTTATATAAGACAGAAAATTGAAGCACTAAAGAGAAATAACAACAGTAAACAATAAAAAGTAACTTTTTAAGAAGACAATCCTCTTCAAGGTCATTGGGAGCACTTTTGTACAGTAGGAACAAGAACATGAGTTGAGAGCTGTCAATTGATGTCATTCGAAGTCACCTCACTCCCTCATTTATAGTTGCAGTCTGCAGTACTACAATTGACTCAAACTTTCGTGTCAGTAGCCAATTTTGGAAACTTATTTGTAGAGGCTGTTACTTTTTGGAAACCTCATGATTTTTTCATTGTTGACACCACTCTAATCTATTCCCATCATCCTAATTGACTCAAATCTTGTAGCAACAAACCTTATCCCATAAAGAACAAGTCTTGAGTCAACTCCATTCTAGTCAACTCAACAAAAAAATACCAAAACAATTGGCTCACTCAATTTTAGAGTTATAGTTGAATCGACTCAAGATAGAACATAATATTTATATTTGTAAGTAGCTAGCCTATAATCAACTACCCAGTTGACTCGACTACTAAGTTGACCAAGAAATCCTTCAGTTGGCTAAATGTATTCGACTTCAATTTGTTCTCTAGTCGACTACATGCATATGGAAAATATTAAACCAAAAATATCCAAAATGATATTCACTTGCCATCACTTATCTCACATGTCTTGATGCTGAGATGCTCCTTCCTTACTCTTTCTCGACAAACCTTTAATCATTTGAAGTGTCCAAGGTCTTCAAGCTTGACTTACCTTTGAGTCTTGCTTGTTTTGAGTCTTTGAGCCATAGAATCTAACATCTTTATAGATGTGTGTATCTTTCTTGACAATTGAATTGCCTTCTCCACAATTAATTTGTTAGGAGTGCAGACTTCGTCATCTGCCAAGGACCTTTTGGACTTCTACCAACATCTGTTGAACTTCTTCCACATCTACTAAGCACCTCTTGGACTTCTTCCTCTACTAAGCATCAGTCACTTTAACTCACTTGCACTTTCTTCATTTTCCAAGTATTTAGATCATCTTAACTTGGACTTTTCCAACTTGCACCTGCAATATGTGTTAAGCTCCTGCACCATATTTTGACACTCATTAGAATGATAAATTATGTCTAACTTAAACCTTTTATCAATTACATAAAAATCATCTATAAACCATCTATACTTAGGAATAATCTACACTAACAATCTCCTTAACTTGAGCCTCTAAGTGTATGATTGCACCAATAGAAGGTCATCTGGTAGTTTTGTCCAAAATTGCTAGACATTGGTTAAATTTCAAAAATAAGCTCTATATTGTATTCCTTAATTATGCTTTTCTTTTAGGCATTCGAGTCTTGGAAGGCCATTAGTAGTGTTGCCCAAACTTGCTAAACGACCCTAAACTAATCCAATTCCAAAAACTAGCCTTGTGATGAAAAAAAACTAGCCCTGTGTTATGATCATTAGAGCTTCTATAGCCTTTTTACACTTTTATTAGCCTCTAGCTGTGCTTCTATTTTTGATGTTTGAGTTTAGGGGTTAGGGTCCAATTTCAAAAATATAAGCTTGTGTTGTATTCCTTGAATCCCACTGACTCATGTGATTTTTATTTTGAAGGCCCAATTTGAAATTGTGTTCTTTGGCTCCTTTGGAGTCCTATTTTTTTGTTTAAAATTGAATACTTGAAGACTATCCATTAGTTTTCCTGAAACTATTATATGATGTAAATTTGTTCAATTCTAAAAATGTGCCTTATATTGTATTCCATAGAGCATCAAGAATCCAACTGTGCTTTTCTTTTTGACATTTGAGTCAGAAGTTTTTGCCTAAAATTGCTAGAGGGCCCTACAGAAATTCTAAAAGCTAGCTCTCTTCCATGGAGGTGGTAGACGCTTGCAGTGCTTTTATTTATATTTATATGCATTCATAATTTTGCCCCAAATTGCTAGAGGACACTATAGAAATTCTAAAAACTAGCTTTCTGTATTCCATGGAGGCGGTAGTCTTGCTGTGCTTTTATTTATATTTATATGCATTCCTAATCTGAAAACATTATCTAATTAAATATAGTGGTGCAGTGGTAGATGATTAGGTTTAATGCTGTGGTATCTATTCGGTGTTTATAGTTATTTTTCTTTGACATTGGTTTATTGCTCTCAGGTTTACATCATTGACTATGGCCTGGCAAAGAAATATAGAGATCTTCAAACTCATAAACACATACCATACAGGTACTTGCGACTTTTTGTTGATGGCCTAACTTTAATGCTATATGTTCCTTCATGTATCACATTTGTTTAGTTGATATTCTTCTTGCTTGAGTACCAATAGGAGGCTGAAGCACAAACACTGAATAAAATGAGCTTGAAGGCTATACAACTATATGATCTTTGACATGGCATATAACAATCTTTTTGTTACCGGTGACATTGATATCAACAAGTAGATTACACACTATTTCTTGTATCACACTACCTTTATTGACATTCAATAGGTTTTTAAACCTGAAAATGTGAATCCTTAAAAGAAAAAAATTGAAATTTCTTGTTCATTTGAATCGATCAAGTGATGAATTTAGAGCAGATCTACATATGAAATATATTGTCACAAGGCTATAAGTTTCCTTTAGGAGATGATGGACAAATGATAAGCTTCACATTGACTGTGACTGTTAGCATCCATTTGCAAATTGAACGTGCATCATATTTGACTGACATGGTGTGCAAGTACTTTATATTTCTTTCCAAAAGCATGCTTGTTGAATAACTGAATCATTTTCATATAATTTCATTAGTTTTTGGTTATCTGTTGGTTATATAAGGTGTTAATTTAATTTGCAGGGAGAACAAAAACCTAACAGGGACAGCACGTTATGCAAGCGTTAATACACATCTTGGTGTTGGTGAGTTTTTGCCAACTTCTTTAACTAGTCCAAGTGTTTTTCTTTTGTTTAGGCCATGCCTATTTTTATATGCATTCACATGTTTATATGCAGAACAAAGTCGTAGGGATGATATGGAGTCTCTAGGATATGTGCTTATGTACTTTCTGAGAGGAAGGCCAGTAATTGATCAACTGATGCGATCATTTTTTACATTTCTTTTCCTTCTGATTTATGCCTAACATCATGCATCTCATTTCCATTTTCTTCAGCCTTCCTTGGCAAGGGCTTAAAGTTGGTACTAAAAAGCAAAAATATGATAAAATTAGTGAAAAGAAAATGCTTACTCCTATAGAGGTAACTCATAATCTATTTTCACAAATTTAGTGAGAACTTGAGGGCTATAGTTACAAATTTTTTCAAATTTGACGATCATGAAATAAAACTTCGGGTCAACTGTTTCATAAACCAGGCACTCTGCAAGTCATATCCATCAGAGTTTATATCTTATTTCCATTACTGTCGTTCCTTACGGTTTGAGGACAAGCCAGATTATGCATACTTGAAAAGACTTTTCCGTGACCTGTTTATTCGAGAGGGTAGTCTGACTACTGGACTTTTCTTTCTTTTTTTTCCATGTGATCAACAGCTTCGAGGTTAGCTGTTAGCTACTTCAGACTCTTAAACATTAAAATTTTCATATGATGTGTTTGACAGGGTATCAGTTTGATTATGTTTTTGACTGGACCCTTTTAAAATATCCTCAGATAGGTGTAAATTCTCGAATGCGGGTACACATTTCTATGTGTTGTTGCTATTGAGATAATTTTATGGTGTCTATATATTTTCATATTCTGTAATTCGATGCAGCAATCAAATGAGAGAATTACTGGAGCTATTGGCAATTCTTTTGCAAAGGCTGACAAAACTGCAGGTTTTTTCTCCTCCTGCTATTGATTTATATCTATTCACCCTGCTAATTTGTTGCGATTTTGATTGCAGGACATGTGATTCGTGATAGATTCACAGGGTCCGTTGAAGCTTTTACTAGGTGGAATGCCTCTGCATCTGGCCATCATGGTGAGCATTCAAAGCACAAAATTCCTGATGATGCGCTCATTTCATTGAAGGATAATGTAAGTCTCTTGTTTGTATGTTCGATGCTGCAAAAAGTTGTTTGCCAGTTGAGTGATTCCGTTGTAACAAAAATTTCTGCTTGTTATTTAGTATTATTCTGGAAAACTACGTCCAACATCTCGGCCAGGAAGTAGATCAAAGAGGACCATGCTGTCGAATAACAGACCAAGTTCTACTGAACATAGTGATCCTCAGCATAGCAGAACAAGTAGAATATTTTCTAGTGGCAGTGGTCCATCAACTAGTCAAAGAGTTCAGCAACCTGCAGTAGAGTCCAGGTCATCGTCGATCTCCAGAGCTGCAGTTGTAAGAGGAAGCCGGAATGATTCTATTCTTCGTAGTTTGGATTTCCTTTCTCTTGGCACTGAGAAGAGAAAGTAAAGAATGTGATGCTGCTATTGTTCCAATGGACGCGACAGTATTTCAATCTTCCTCAGCACTGAAGAGCCTTTCATATCTTTTATGGCGTGCTGTCCATATTTTATAAAGCCGATCGCCTTTACATGTAATTATCCAGCGTCATTTAAACCGAGATATTTAATAGTGGAAGTGAAGTGAATAGTTTGTGTACTTCTAAAGACAAGATCTTGTCAAAAAGAAGACCAATAACCTTTCGCTTTCTCATTACAGAAAAACTTATTTCTCTTTTCGTGGTGTAGCTTGTCTTTTCGTGGCGTTACATTAATATTTGATTTTTTTTCTAGATTGACTGAAAAAGACGAAGAAAAATTGCATGTGACAACCTATTGTATTAATTAGTACATGGTGAAATCTATCCCGAGGTAATGGTGCAACGGTAAGATATTTGAGTTGTGACTCAAGGATCCGCAGTTCGATCCCCAGTTATGGCGTATTTGTAAGAATTTTTTTTCAAATGGGGAACGCAATCAAAGGATGCTGGGCATCTGGATTAGTCGCCGTATGCGCTTTCTGATTTACTTTGATGGTTGGTGGGAAACTTTTATAGGATCGAACCGGTCACTTTCAGGATTGAGTTCAGACTGAATGAGATTTATTATTATTTTTAGTACATGGTGAATTCTTTTTAATATTGTATGTGTTTTTTTTTAATATGTATATTTTTTTAAAATAAGGTTGTGGACTTTAAAGTTCTGAACTCCATTTTATTTGAATTATTCTATCTTATTTGCATTGCATATCCTAACATTGTTAGATAAACATGTGCTTGAGGGGGAGGGGTTGAGTGAATCGGTGCAAATTTATAAATATCAATTCTTTATAGGAACACTAAGGTTGAAAGGATGATAGATAGAGGGGAAGGGAATGAATACCATTCTTGCCTACGAACATAAAACGATTTACTCTTACTGTGATCTAGTAAGTCACATACAATGTTAGCAGTGTAAATCAAATTTAAACATAAGCATACAATGTTAGAATTAAATATGTAGGGGGAAAATAAAAATAATAAACACGATGTACAAGAATAACACAATGATTTAATATGGTTCATAATCTCGAGGATTGTTATTCAACGGTCCTAGTAATCCATTATGTGGATTGCTCTATGAAATTCACCATTATAATTTTTCCTTATGGAAATTTTTTTAGAAGATAGAGAAATCTTTTACAATGATATAAATTTATCACCAATATGAGAAAAATATTGGTGCAATCTTGCTCCCAAATGATTTGGATTTTAATGTTTAGCTAAAATGAATTTAAGTTAGGCAATATTGATGATTTAACTTGTGTGGTTTGAATCCACAGGAAAGTCCAAGAATGGAGTCTTGGTGTTTGGTGAAGTTCCAGAGGCGCGGCCTCTTGGCAAAGGAAGACTTAGCACGACGAAGCTGAGGAAAACGTCTCAAGCTAGTGCAAGGAATGACACGAGGCTTGTGGAAGATGTTTGAAGGTTTGCGTCAAGGCTAAGGGCTGAAAAATAAGTTGAAAGGAGAGTTTCAGTTTGATCAGTTGACTAGCACTATTGATGCAGTCGATTGGTGGTTGATC
>NW_027433164.1:5000-33367 GCF_044706935.1 Curcuma longa
CCCAAAAGGCCTCATCCCAATGGAGATATCTTTCCATCCTTTTAATCCCATGATCTTTTCCATGTGCTTTAGATGTGGGACTATGTTTACACCCTTGCAACTCAACAATCCCCCCTCAAACAAAGGACCACAGGCCCCCCTCAACGTCGTTTTTGATGTCTGAATCCTCGACCCACCAGGTCCCCTCGGTCCACCCGACCTACTAGGACTTCCCACCTAGCCGCAACTAGGACTTTTGCCCCTCGGTCCATCCGACCTACTAGGACTTCCCACCTAGTCGCAACTAGGACTTTTTTACCCCTCGGTCCACCTGACCTACTAGGACTTCTCATCTGGTGTCTGATCCTCTTGATTCAAACACAGGAGCACCCACTTCCTGAGTAAAAGTTAAGGAAAGTTTAAATACGTAACATCCCCTATTAGTATAAGAAAGAGGGGGGCGTTACAGATTTCCTCTAGTATGCCAAGTGTACAGTCAACCGTAGCACATTTAGACTTTCTGTCTCGTGTCAAGTATTTGATCCTCCATGACTGACCTAGACTTCCTCTTTTATGTCAAGTGTCCGATTAACCGTGACCTACTTGGACTTCTCTACCGTCAAGTATCTAGACAACTTTGACGTACTTAACTTCTATTTCATGGACAAGTATCCAGTTAACTTTAACCTACTTGACATTTAACTAACATATTGATCAAATATCGAAATCCAACTCGAGTCAGATCGAACTTGATCAACCTTGACCTAAGGTCAATTGCATCAACATCGTGTTTGTGTGCTCGTCTACAATAGGTAGTATGCAACAGAAAGAATAGCATAAACCAAATACAAGAACAGAAGTAAGCGTAAATACAAACCAATTTACGTAGTTTAGAAGCCTCGATTCCTACTTCACGACCTATCCTAGTAATAATCCACTAGCTTTCTTCTTATTACTTAAGACATTTCGGAAGCAGAGAAACCTCATACAGAACATCTATTCTTACAAGCAAATACAAAGATAAAAGATAACAACGAATACAATGTAAATCAACATTTTACAAAATAAAATTTTGCTTTGCTCGCTGCTGAATGCTTTTGGATTACCTCCTAAGGTCTGAAAATATAAGAACACTTATCTCCAAAACTCTCAAGGATGGCCCCGAAAATATTTTTAAAATCCTTCTGTTATAGTCTTCAGATCAGGACTAATTTTCGTCTATCAGTCAACTGTTCATCACTATCAGTCAATTGCTCCATTAAATTCGACTGTTGCACTTGCAAAATGATTCTTATCCACTTTGGTTTGACTGTGACTAGTCAACTATTAGTATTCATCAGTCAAGTGTCGCAACCAACTTAGAAATCTTCTATTCATTACAAAAGTATCAATAGTTGATTGTTACTGTTCATCAATCTACTAATTCCATTAAGTCGAGTCTTTGCAATTGAGTTTAAAACATTTTGTTTGTTGCTATAGTATCATTAGTTGACTTTATTGTTCATCAATCAACTGATCAGTTGACTGTAACAGTTGAGTTTCAAATTTTTTATTTGCTACATTAACACCAACAGTAGATGATCAACTTGACTGATCGAGATCAATTAAGTTGATTAATCAATTTTTTTTAACTTTCTATTTTCTATGGTAGCAGTCGACTATTATTGTTCATCAGTCAATTGATGTCAAATAGTTGAGTGTCGCAGCCGACTTAGAAATCTTATATTTATTGCCAAAGTGCCAAAAATTGACTATTAGTGTTCATCAATTGATTCCAATTAGTCAAGTCTTTGCAATTGAGTACAAAATATTTTATTTGTTGTTATAGTATCATCAATCGACTATATTATTCATTAATCGACCGACTTGAGATCACTCGAGTGTAATAGTTGAGTTTCAAGCTTTCTATTTACTATAGTAACATCACAGTAGACTGATCAACTCGATTGATCAGGATCAGTTGAGTTGATTAATTGATTTTCTAACTTTCTATTTTCTATCAACTATTATTGTTCATCAGTTGACTGTTACTGTAGCAGAAATCCTAAAATATCACAGCAAGCTCCAAATATTATAGCAATCCCTAAACACTATAGCAAACCATAAATATTGTAGTAAATCCTAAATACTGTTCACAAGTTGAAAACCCCCTCCAACTCCAATTTCAAGGTTTAGGATCATCAGTCCATTGATGTGCCATATCAATTGACTAATACTATTGTTTCAATTTTACCAAAATTGAATTCTCACCTTATTTAGTATTCTATTGACTTCAACTTATTAGGACTTCTTTTGTCCGGTATTCGACTAACCTTGATCTATAGAAACTTTATGTTATCTAGCTTTCGATCAACCTTGACCTATCGGGATTTTATCGTTGCCTAGTATCTAGTTAACTTTGATCTGTCAGGACTTCCTTATTGTCTAGCATCCAATCAACTTTGATCTATATAGATTTCATGCCACATGCCAACTCCCTGTTGGAACTTCTTGTAGAACCGATATACACGCTAGAGAGGGGATGAATAGCGCTCCTTGTTTGTTCTTTCTATCAAATACACTTCCAGCAGAATTAGTTAAACAACACAGGGACACACAGATATACTTAGTTCCTAACTCCCCAGGAATAGTACATCTAAGGCATATACATGGGAAGGCGCTCATCCACTAATGGTATCCTTTCCTGAACTTTTTTGGAAGCAGAGAAACTCATCTTACAGTCCAAATTAATAATATAAAATGCAAGTACAAGTAAAAAGGACTTAATAAAAATAACCAAATATCGAGCAGTGGCCAATCCAGAAGTCCTGAGTGCAGCACACCCTTCCTGGAGCTTCCCCAGTCGCACGAGCTTGGTTCCATTCGCATTCAAAAGCACCGTAGGATAAAGAAGTATTAGAGTACGAGATGTCACTTGGTGTTGTCATATAGGCTAGAAAAAGACCTTTCTCGACGCTAAGTGCCCTGAAGAGATCCGATCTGATCCAATTCTATCGATCTTTATCGGAGACAATTCTACCTGATTCGGGCGCCTGAAACACAAAGAGGCACCTAGATCGTCTGGGCGCTTGGATCAGATCCAGGTGTTTGAATCTGCCCTAGTCCAGGCGCCTAGACCTCACTGGATCGCCTCGGCTGTTCCGAGCGCCCACAACCAGTCAATCAGATTTGACCTAAGTTGACTTCAAGACTTGGTTTGACTACTTCTGTTTGCTCCTTTTATGCTTCTTCACTCTTGCTTTCAGCTACTGGTTCATGCAAGATAAGCATACAAACACACAAGCAATATAAGCGTACCTATAGTCTGTCTAACCTACTTGGCTTACCTAAGTCTTATCCTGTAAGTCTAACCTACTAGACTCACTCGTGCCTAACTTTCCGTTAGAACTAATCACTTCTATAAGTAGACTTTCTAGCTGCCAAACATCCGATCAGTCTTGATCTGTTTGGACTTTCCCTTGCCTAACCTTCAGTTATGACTAGTCATTTCTATAAATAGATTTCTCACCTGTCAAACATCTAGTTACCCTTGACCTGTTTGGACTTTCCTTTGCCTAACCTCTGAATATGACTTCCTTGCCCAGTTTCACTCACCAGGACTTCTCCTAGCCTCCAACTAAGATTGTCTAGCCTCCAACTAAGACTTCCTCTGCTTAGCCTCCACCTAAGATTTTCTCTGTCTAGCCTCAACTAGGACTTCTCCTTTACCTAGACTCAACTAGGACTTCTTTACTACTCATCTGATCAACCTGACCTAATTAGACTTCACTCACATGTAAACATCGAGTCCTATTTAGATCAATCCTTGGTCAAACAGACTAGACCTAGGTATATTGTCAAACGTTAAAATCCTGGGGACAGACTAGTACTCCTTGTACTAACACTTTTAACCACTAAACATTCAATCAATCATAACCCACTTAGACTTTTGTGTTGTCAACTTCTTGTTAGACTTCTTATCGCTAAGTGTCTAGTCAATCGTGATCCATTTGGACTTTTATCTTGCCAATTTCTTAGGATTTTCAACCACCAAATGTCCAGTCAACTATGTTTCATTTGGACTTTTCATCATCAAGTATCTAGTAAACCTTGACCTAGTTGACGTCTCACTCAACTAACTAATATATTGATCAAATATTGAAACTAAATTTGAGTCAACTCAAACTTGGTTAATTGATCAACATGATCCACTTGGACCTGAGGTCGATTATATCAACAAAAAGGTTTTATTATAGAGTACTTAAAAGGGAGCAAAACAAAGGGAAAACTGGAAATAAAACAAGTAACACTACTGCAACTGCGATATTAATTATGATCTATGTATCGATTTGTGTGATAAAGGTGGAGTCAATCCCACATGTTAGAATTTAGATTGCGTTGAAGATTCTAGTGCTTTTTATAATGTCACTTCCCATTGTGAATTTTTTACCTATACTAGTGATCAATTTAGTTCTATAAAGATGGGGAATGGTGTAGAATTTAAAATTGTTGGCATAGGAGATGTTTGTTTGAATAAAGTACAACTTTCAAAGAGCAATTGAAAAATATAAGACATATTCCTAATATTCACTTCAATTTGATTTCTAGGGTATGCTCCATGTTAAGGGTTATTACAATCACTTTGGCGAAGAGAAATGAAAGCTCACAAAGGAGTCTTTAGTGGTAGCTAGAAGCAAGAAATTTAGTTACCTACATATGGCAATCTCAATCTTTTGGAGAGAAGTGAATGTAGTTGAAGACACTTCTACTCAACTTTGACACACATGACTTTGTAATCACTTGAGTTAGAACATTATGCAATTTTGTCTAAAAGGTCAAATTATTGGGACTGATGATGTCGCTAGAGGGAACAAGGTGAATAACAATTTGCAAACTTCATGTTTGTCATTGCGTATGCTTGTCTACAAGAGGTTAACGTAGCGGAAATAACAATATAATCACACATACAAGCACAAGAGACAAACTAATTTAATATGGTTCGGAACTCCCAATTTCTATTCTATAGTCTACCTTCCTAGCGATAATCCATTAATTTTTTTCTTATCGAATACCTTTTGAAGGTGGAGAAAGATCTTAAAGAATATATATTTTTACAAGTAAATACAAAGATAAAAGATGATAACAAATATAATATAAATAAATAATTTATAAATGAAAATTTTACTTTGCTCGTTATTGAATGCTTTTGGATTGCTTCTTGAGATCTGAAAATGCAACAACAATACTTGTCTTCAAAACCTTCGAGAACCAACACTGACCTTTTTTTATAGTCTTCAGAAAATTCCACCTAATAGTCAACTACTCATCACCAACAATCGAGTGTTCCATTGAATTCGATTGTTGCAGTTGTAAAATAACTCTTACCAAATTAGTTTTGACTAATAACAATTAATTGTTACTATTTATCAATCGATTGTTGTTGCAACAGTTAAATTTTCCCAACTTAACCAAGAAATCTTTTGTTCGATGTAATAGTAATAACAGCCGACTATTATTATTTACCAATCAATTGATGCTCATCAATTAAGTTGTTCAGCTAAGTTCTAAATAATTTATTTGTTGTTACAATGCTATCAGTTGATTACTCAAATTCATCAATTAACTAATGAGTCGATCAATCGACTGATCACGTAGCAAATCCCCTTAAAGCCCTCAAACTTCAAATTCAAGATTTAGGAGTTCATAAGTCAATTGCTACACCCTGGCAGTCTATTGATATTTCTATTTTGCCTTACCAAAGTTGAATTCTCATCTTCCCTAATATCCGACCTCAACCTACTAGGATTTTCTTTACCCAAGATTTGGTCAACCTTGATCTGTTGAAATTTTTCATTGTTTAACATCTTATCAATCTTTGACCTGCCTAGACTTTACTACTATTTTGCATCCGGTCAATATTAACCTATCAGGACTTTACCACTATCAAACATTCGATACTCTTTTACCTATTTGGAGTTCCTTTCTCGTGTCTAACATTTGGTCTTCCATGAGTTATTAAGACTTCCTTTATTGCCATGTGTCTAGTAAACTCAACCGACTTGGACTTCATGTCTCATGTCATATGTTCGATCCTCCATGATCCACTTAGACTTCGTTTCTCATGTGTTCGATCCTCCATAATCATTTGGATTTCACCCTTGTTAATTCTCTATTGGACTTTCAATCGTCAAATATCTAGTCAACCGTAACCCACTTAAATTTCACCGTTCATGCCAACTCCCTATTGGACTTATCGTTGTTAAGTGTTTGATCAATCATAATTCATTTAAACTTCTCAATCAATCATTCATCTTAGTTAACCTGACTCGAGGTTGATTGCATCGACGACAATCTTTCTCTCCAAATAAGACTTTCCTTTTACTTGACGTCTCACTCTCGTCAACAAATATATTGATTAATTATCAAAACTCAACTCGGGTTTGGTCAATCGAGTTTGATCAACTTTGATTAGAGATCGATTGCACCAATATAAATATTCATAGCTTGAAATCCATAGAGATGAAAATATGCACACATTGCTTAACTAGTGAATAACATATAGTTTATTTTTTTTAAAAAAAAATCTTCGTTGAGAAAGCCTAATTGCCTAGATATTCTTCATTTTGATATTTATTTCATGGATATATTTTGAGTCATGGTGCTTGGTACTTTACTATTACTTTTATTGCTGACCATTTTAGAAAAGTTTGACTTATTGTTTGAAGATAAACAATTAGGCTCAGGATTATTTTAAAATTTTTCATGTTGTAATGGAGAGAGAAATTTAAAACAATTTAATTAATATTTTAGTAAAAAATAGAATTTGTCACTCCAGCGGTCCCACACGATCAGTCTTACGATCATCTATGAGAAGGTAAATTGAGAAGCTACAGTTGGTCACGACGGAGGAGGATATTGTCTCGATTTGGTCGAGGTTCAACCCTTTCCCACTTCAGCAACTCTGTTCTGTCATAACTAACTCAACTTAACTTAGCTATATCCTAGGGCCAACAAATTTAGTTAACATGTATATATAGAGCTAATTTGCGTAGTATTATTGAAGCTATGCAATTAAATTTGAGAAGTTAATGTCAGAAAATCTGAAATTGATCATGATGTTGATTTTCCTCTAACTCATGATAAATCTAAAATTGAAGACGAGCAAACCGAACAGTTAGAACCACCAGTTGAGCATTAATATATTTTTTTCAGTTAATAGCGATGCCTTTTTTATTAATTGTTCTAGTACAATTTTACATATAATTTAAGGATGACAATAAATCAGATTTAAATCAGATTTTATATCCATAATCTTCCTCCTCATTTATTATATTCATCTTCATCTCCATCAAATATTTAATTTTTATCCACATTCTTATATCTATACCCTATCTAAATATCTTATTATCACTTATAATTATATTTGATTACTTATATAAAAAATCCATTCTAATCTTCAACTATTAAGGTCGGATATCAATCCTCTGTCAAATTTGAAAGAAATTGTCATACCAGATGCATAATTCTTCTACTAATGCGCATGCACTTTTTATATCGTCTAGGAAACTCTTAATTTTTAGAGGGCAGCTTTTAATTTCTATATGATATGATATGATTATACCCCAACCTCCACCACCACTATTAGATTCCACGTCCCTTTCCCTTGGGGCGACAGGACATATTCTCAAGACTGTCGCAAGTAAATGCTTTATTTATATACGAACTAGCTCGATCGATCGTTGTGTTGGTGTCGAACGTCTGGACCATGCCTTTTTTAACGACAGCTGCAGGAGAGTAACCACCACACCGTTCCATTCCGGCGTCCATTGGCTGCCAGGCATGCAGGTGGACTGTCAACTCCGCGCCATGCAGACATTCTACCTACTGTGGCTCACCATCAGCAACGAGAAAGCAGAGATAATATATATTGAATATATATTTTTTTATTTCTAGCTAACCAAAACTATAATAATAATAATAATCTCTGATAAAAGTACACATAACGGCAGCTGTCCACGTGCTGAGGAAAGAAGCAAGGAAGTCCAAGTTGTTAGAGAAGTGGATAAGATAAAAAGAAGGGGGTGTTGGATGGCATTGCAGTGTTGAGCTGTCTCTGAGTCTGGACCCATAAATTTTGTTGAGTTCTTGTTTAGACCATCTCCAACCGGTGCCCTTTTACACCAAAATGGTGTAAAAGTGACACCGTTCTCCTCCAACGGATACACTATTTTAGTGCCCAAAATGGTGTTGGTGAATAGTGCGGCACCATTTTGGTGCCACACTGTTCACTTGCACCAAAATGGTGCAAGTGTGTTATTTAATAATTAATTAATATGAAAACATTTTTAAATGTTAAAAATACTATAAACATTAATGCATTAAGTAGAATAAATTAATATATTAAATATTACATGTACCAAAATATTCTTAAATATTATAAATTAATATTATTTAATTTAATTGAATTAATTTTATAAATTTTATATATTATAAATTTATATTAGTTATTAACTTAAATAGTAATATGTAAAATATTTATTATATTGCTAAGATTATAAATATTTTAAAAATTTATAATATTGATAATTTCATAACAAACACATATTTAAAATTTAAAATGCATAAATATAAACATGCATTAAAATAAACATGCATTTAAAGAATCTCTTAATATATATTATAAGATGGAAAAATAGAATATTCTAAGGAATATTCTTTTTAGTGTAGGAAATGGTGTCTCTTGGTTGGAGTTAGAAAAAATTTTGGTGTTGAAATGACACTAAATTGATGTTGCAAGAGCACCAAAATGGTGTTTATGGTTGGAGATGGTCTTAATACAATCGAGGTGGGTGTGTTTTTAAGGCGATCAGATGCATAACGGAAAGCAATGATATTTTTATGCTTCAAATATTAAGAAAAGCCGTGGGCTTAGAGCTAATGGGGCAGCAACCCAGTCAACTGCCTAATGGGTCAGTGGAAGTGAGTAAACATGAGAAATGAACAAGTTGGTCGATTGAGTTGGAAGTTAGATAGGTTAATCGAGTTGGTCGATTTTTTTGGATGGTTTATTTATGTTGCTTGGGTTAATCAAGTTGGTCTAGCTAAGTCGGTCGATCAGTCAAAGTTATTTAGTCATTTGAGTTGGTCGAAAGGGTTGGGTTGATCATCAAACTAGTGAGATAGGAGTGGCCAATTGGCCAAGTGAACTAGAAAAGCTTGACATGAAAGTATACGAACAAAATGAGTTAAACAAAAAAGGCTAAATAATTTACTAGTTATATTATTTCATTATCACAACCAAGCAAATTAATAGAATGAACATTCTCCTTTTCATTCCATATTCCATTTGTTCTATATCTAAATTAAATTCTATTTCTACCATGGATGTCTATCCTAAGATCGTGTTACTTTGGTTCTTATGAATGAAACGGAATGAAATTTAATTGAGAATAAGAATGAAAAAGAATGAAATGAAATGGAAATGAATCATTTCATTCTTTTGTTAATTTGCTTGCAATAAGAGATGATATAACTAGTGAAATGCTTAGTCTATATTTTATTAGTCTTTTTTATATAAATTTGAGTTATTTGATCCGTCGTATATGTTTTAAAGTATTTAATTTATCTCAACGGGTTGACACACCAAGTTTGGTTGTCTTCGTAATTCACTAGATGAAATACTGGTCAACTCAAGTTATGTATCCACCCAACTTGATTGATTTGGTCCACTTGATATGTCTATTTACCCTCGATTTCGATTGACTCAATTAGAAATTGATCCAAGATTGGACTCGCTTAGCCCACCTAGTTTGTTTTTCTCAACCAGCCTAATTAGTCTTCTTGACTTGCTAAATTTGGTCATGCTAGTGCCTACTAGCTTCCATGCTCAACCCGACCGACCTACTTGACCCTACTGAGTACTTGGCCAAACCAAGTGGACTATTTAGCCCAACCAATTTGCTTGGTTGATCCATATAGGTTGGTTGTGTTGGATTCTAATGAAAAAAAAAATAAACACAAGCACAGCGAAAAACAGAATCTACCAGAGATCCATGCGAATTTAATAAAGTGTTCGTGTAGAAATATTACCTTTTCATGCACAGAATCTTTGTGAATCTAGAGAGTAAAGCCGATCTAGGCGTGATTAATATATGTGCGCCTCTATAGTATCCATATGAACACAATTGTCGTCCGTCTCATGAGCAAGATTGGAGTATTACATAACTCACGCCGTAGTGCCAGCTACTCTTTAAAATTGAAATCAAACCCTAACTTTTAGGGTTGACACGATATTATCATATAAAATCATGTTTGAAAAACACTCAACTTCCAAGTCTTATCTAATAAGACATTTTTATGCATATCCAAAATGTAAACGAAAATACATAGGTATGAAAATCATGAGCTTTATTAAAATTCAAATCCATATTAGATTAACTCATTGATCCAATATGTTTAAGATCCATTTAGATTAATTCATTAATCCAATAAGTTTAGACCCACATTATTTTAGTCGTACTAAAATAAAATAAACTTCAAAATCAATATGCTCTCTGTGTGTGACCGAATAGATTCTCGTAACGTTGACAGTGACTCTAAAATCTCATTTTAAAGGCATGAGCAATGAATAATCTAGCAATAGATCATTGATACTTAAGTGATGAGAATGTCATAAATTCGTCCTAATCTATCTATGACTATTTTATTGTATAACTTAATCCTTTTGTCAATGACATCTAAATTGATTTACGAGGCATATAATGTATTATCTTTTCATCAATTTATGTGTTTCTCGATCTCTAAGTAGACATATTTAACCAAATAAACTCAATATCTCATATTGATTTATTTGAGCATAACCATATATTTTAGTAGTCTTACTTAATCAAGGAATCCATAAACATCACTTCCGTTATATGGAAAGAACAAATTCCATCTATATCACTCACATCCCTCTACATAACTTACTGCAGACCCAATGAATGACTTATAATTGGCCTTGTTACATGTGATGTTTGTCGATACTAAGTACATAAATTCTTATGTAGATAACCGTAGTGAGTTCAAATCAGAGAATTGTTTATATTAATAGTCACTATAAAAATGTTTATGACACTTATATAACAATTCATAAAACATTCTCATGGCGGATTATTCAATACATATTCTTTAGTATACTCATGTGTTAACTTGATATCTAATATCCATGACTTGTAAGATTAAGTCATCAGCTAATCTACATGCTAGTATCAATGCATTAATATTATCCTTATATATTAATACTTGATTAAGAATAATTAAAAGTAGTATTTTTATATATCTATAATCTTCCACAATCAATTTAAATAATTAATATCCCATAGAATAAAATCTACCACTCTAAGGCATTATTATATTTATAAATTTATAAAGTAAATATAATAAACACAAATATTATTTTTTATTAAAATATGATATAAATATCTTAAATTAATCATCTCATGATTAACTCTTAGAACGTCTACTAACAGGTTGTCCTCTCAACATGTCCAATCAATTCGAGTCACCCAATTTATTTGACCTTCAATTTGAGTAATTTGATTTATTCAAACTATTCACCTAGCTTGATTAGTGTGACCAATTCAATTAGCTTGACCAATTCAAACAATTTGATTTATTCAATCAGCTTGATCGAATTGATAATTCACATGACTCGATTAATTCAACCAACTTGATAAGTATATTTGACCCAACAAGAATTTTTCTATAAAAAAGCACCACAAGCGACATTATTGTTAGGTAAAAGATGGTGTGACTTGAGGGATGAACTGATGATGCACTTGAATTGATAATTCCTTGCATAAATACAAACAATCAAGGGTTAGAAATTAAGTGTGAGTGTGTTGATGAGTTGTACTAAGTATATAAGCAACAAAAAATATGTTATTTTTACAACAATCATGATACTAACAATATGATTTTATATAATTGAAGATTTCACTCCTACTCAACTTATAAAATATAATTCAGATGTCTCCAAATAGATCTACTATCACCACCTTTTGAAATGAGTAATAAGGTAAACTTCTACCACTTTAGGATGACATTTCAACCCAACTAATGAGATTTTGCAAGCCTAATAAATTTGATACAATTAGGGATTTCACTTACAAATAAACATCATCTCTCCCTAATAATTGAAGTGAAAGCTTAAGGGGGAGAGGAAATTACCAAGAGTTTAAGATGTTGAAGCCTTCAATCTTTGCCCAAGCTCTTAAATCCTCTTAAACACTTGATTTTGACGAACACACGTTAATGCCTTTTAATCATTGTCCAAAAATTCTCCATTAGCTTATAAATACTATCCCTAATATACATATTTTGGTTGTCTCTAGTTGATTGGTAAGTTGATTAGAAGGTTCAAATTTAGCTCTTGGATGACTAAGGTTCTTTAGCTAGTTGACTGTCATAAACTCAATCGACTATCCAACCAACTCAACTCTAAAAAAAATATTTTGTTCACCTAGAAATTACATCTATTTGGCTCTCTAATAGATTGGCATGCTCAAATTAATTGGAATAGCTTTTCATTTGATTGTCAACAAAGTAGTCACCTTCACTTGGCTTACACTCTATCTAGAAAAAATTTTAAGACTTCAAGTTGATTGACAAATATGACTTGGAAATTCATCCCACAGTTAAAGACTTCATCAAACAAGCCCTAGGTAGCTCACCCATTACATAGGCAATCATTATATTATTATTACAATATACATGCCCAAAAATTAAAAAAACAAGATTTCAACATATTGCATAATCACTCATGGTTCCCATGACTTCAAGTCTTCAACTCCTCCTAAGTTCCAAGTGTGGAAACCTAATTCGAACCTTCAACTCTTGAATCCACCAAGCTCCTCCTGAACTCTAAGTACGAGCAACTCGACATATATGGGCCTTTAATTCTCAATCCATCAAGTTCTAACTCCACCAAACTCATAATACTCTAAGTGCAAACTACAAGTTGAATCAATATGATAACTTGCAAACTTGATGAAACATATTAAATCAAACAATCGCTTACTTAAGTCGTATGGCCATTAAAACAAAATTATGTGGTCAAGCCAATCCAAGGCAAAAATTATTTTCCTAATTAACATTTTTTTCTCTTTTTAATGTATGACAAATTGTTTAAGTTCAAGATACCAATAAGCATTACTAAAGTTAATTGGGAACTCAAAGTTCTCCCTCAATTTAAGCTACCTTTCAATTAAGACTAACTACCCTTTAGTTGTGATACCTTCGAGGTAACCCTTTATTTTTCAACTGATGGAGGTTTAATATAACTTAAACCTCAACATTTTACCCCCTTTGCTACACATTAAAAACTACTAAATGGAAAAAAAAAATCAAGTGTGATTACTAAATATGTCAATCATGCATGTGATCAAACATGTAAACAATTTAAGCATCCAATCATTTCATTGATCATGCATTGTCATTTAATGGCACATTTCTTATTTAAAGGTAAAATAATGAAAATCATAAAATATCTCAATTAAAACATGAGAAAGCCTATGAATAGACATTATATGCTCATGTGTTCAAGAACAATTTTTAAGTGTGATCAAATGATCATCTTGTAACAATACCAACATCTATAGCATCAATATCATAGTTCAAATATATATTACCCTTATGGCATGATTGAGTTAGTTACTGTAAGACAGATTTATTACAGTAGACAAAGGTCGAATCTCAATGAAACCGAGACAATACCTTCTCCTACAGTAGCTAACTGCAGCTTTTTGATTTACCTCCTCATAGATAGTCTTGGGGTTGTTGGAATGACAAATTCCACTTTTTACTGCAAAGGATGCCAATTATTCATCAAAATTTTAATTTTGCATGCCATAAGTGATGAGATTAAGTCTAAGAAGGTTATCATGAAGTTCTACAAAGTTTTTAAATATTGTAACCAAGCAATTTGGCAAAATTAGTAATAAAACACTCATTTTGAAACTGGTATACACATTTTAGTTAACCTAGATAGATAGACCGTTAAATCGACTCGACTAATTCTTGTGATCATAAAATTCAAAAGCCATAAAATCTTACATGCGTATATATGATGATGTTCTAAGCTTAGGCTTTTGTTAAATATAAAAATATAATACATCATAATTTTGGTAGAGATGTTTCAAAAATGTTAAGGCTCCACACTAAGTATCATGTAATCATGCTAATTAAGGTAACTAGCTTACTCTTATCAATTTGATAACATGTATATAATTAAATTATATAAACACTAGACTTATGCTTTCTTGTTGTTTGGAATTACCTTTTGTTAGTTCGAAATACAGCAGCACTTCGTCCTCAAACCTCAAGAAACAATATCTTCAAACGTCCTCAATACCTTCTTTTATAGGATTATTATTGGACTTATTTCAGCCTATCAGTTAATTGATCTTCCATATCAATCTATTGCTCCATCGAATCCAACCATTGTACCTGCAAAATGGCTCTTTCCAACTCAGTTTGACCACTATCAATCGACTGCTAAATCTCATCATTTGACTGATAGACAACCAATCGAGTTTCTAATCGATTTCTAAATCTTATCTTCACTACTACATCGTCATCAATTGGTTATTAAACCTCATCAATCAACTGATAGACAACCAGTCAAGTTTTTAATTAATTTTTAAAAAAAAAAATTTCGTTGTTACAGTGTCAGCAGTCGATTGATTAATATCATCAATTGGCTAGTACTATAGCAAAAATACTATAGCAGAAACCTTAAATCTGACACTATAGCAAACTCTGAAGTTATTATAACAAATCTTGAAAAACACCTTGAACCTCAATTTCAGAGTTTAAAGTCTATCGATTGATTTATATACCCTATCAATCGATTAATACTTCCCTTTTAGCCTTACTAAGCTATATTCTCTTATTGTTTGGTAGATGGTTGATTTCAAACTATCAGAACTTCTTTTGTTCGATATCTGATCAACTTTGTCTTGCCCAAATTTCTTGTTGTCTAGCATCCGATCTACCTTGACCTACTTAAACTTTCCTTTGCATGTCAAGTATCGAGTCACAGTAACTCACTTGGACTTTCAATCATCAAATGTCCGATCAACCTGATCCACTTAGACTTTTTTCTTGTCAGCTCTTAATTGGACTTCCAACTATCAAGTATCCGATCAATCTTGACCTACTTGACTCTTCACTCTATCAATTAATATATTGATTTACTGTCAACTATCCGATCAATCTTAATCTATTTGATGTCTCACTTGACCCATTAACATATTGATTAAATATCAAAATTCAATTTGAGTTTGGTCAACTTTAACTAAATCAGAAGAAGTCGATTGTACCAATAAAAAATTCTTTCACAGAGTTGCAACTGTTAGAAAACTGTGAAACTGAACATCAGTCTTCCAAACATCAATGGTGTCATAGTTGAGGGGCAGCCAGAGTTGGTAAATCATTCTCAGGTCACTACAGATAGTTATTATGAGTGACTTTTAAAGCTGAAATCAAGCTTCAGCATGGAGAATTAACAGATGAACACAAGGGCCTTGCAAAACCAGTAATTCATTTTGCTTGGAAACTCAATACCCAATTATACACATCTCATTGATACCCAAGACACAAGATGCTTATTCACTGGGAGACTTCAGACCAGTGGCACTTGAAGCCATCGACATCAAATTAATATCCAAACAGCTTGCAAAAAGGCTTAGGAGCACTAGCTCGGTGATCGGCGATTTCTAGTACATCCATTCAGGAAAAATAAAAGGGCTAAGGATTGTTTTATCACAGCCACTAAATTACTGAATTGGGCACATAGAAACATAACAGAAACTGCTGTCATTAAAATAAGATATGAAAAAAGCATTTGATACTGTAAATTGGGAGTCATTGATCATCATTAAAAAAAAAATGGAAAACCTCCAAGATGGATCAAATGGATACAAGAAATTATCCTAACTTCTCATACTGCAACCAGTTACTGGTCAGTCAGGTCCTTGGATTCAAATAGAAATGGGCTTAGACAAGGAAATTCATTATCACCTCTGCTATTCAATATCTTCACTGATTTACTTTACAGAATCCTTAAGAGAAGTTACAAAAATGAAATTCTTAGTAGTATTTCAGAGCATCCAGAGCCATCTAAAAGTCTCATTTCTCTTCATTATGCAGATGATATGCTAATTTTATTAAAAGGAGAGACCAACCTTAAAATTTTATTGACATGATTCAGTTTATTCAGATGGATGATACACGATGCACGCATATATTGTTGGATTTAGTCTCCATTAGGTCGAATGACATGTTAATTAACATCACACAGATTTGCTAAATAGCAAACAAACCCATTAAAAATCGTATTTTTAATCGCGGGTTTGTATTATTGGATACGGACTTTAATATGTAGAATTCATTAGCTCATTACTATTAGCATTGATGGGCTGAGAGGGATTCTGACAACTATCTTACTTTCTCCATCGGACCAAGATTTCAGAGTCGTCGCCCTCGCACCTATGGAAGATCAAGCCCTGCAGTTGATTCATTTTTTGTCTTCAAGTTCTTCCAGCAACAATGAAGATGAAAATGTTTTTGGATTTAAATGCGGATTTATGGATTTTTATTATAATGCTTCCGTTGTATTTTGGTTTCGCATATTTATTGTAGATCTTCAATAAGATCATGTGTTAGATCGTTTAAAGAGGCTTGAATCCCATCCTATATTGGATTAGAGTAAGACTCCTATAGAGAGGTGCAAAGGAATGGCTCATCCTCAGGGCATCACTTGATGGCATGGCACAAATGTGTTATGCCCACTGAGTTTGGAGGTTTGGGTTTCACCTACTTGAAAAATATCAACCAGGTACATGACTAGCCTGATATCATCACCACTATTTAGTGATTCTTCTGCAAAAAGGTGGAATCCACCACCTTAGCGGCCCCACACGGTCGGCCCCACGTGATTCAATTCAATAGAAAATGGTCTTACCTCTGGAGAGACATTGCTTTTCTCAGAGCATTTGTCTGTTAGCTTCATAGCCATTTCAGAGAACAAGCACAATTGTCGTCTATGGCTTGATAAATTATCTTCAGTACCTCTATTGTGTAATGAGTATCCAGATCTCTTTAAGATCGATACAAACAAAGAAATTAGGTTGGATAAGCTCAACTTGCACATGGTAACTGTGTCAAGATTTGGTACTGCATTTTTTCATACTCTCAGAAACAGCAGTTTATTATGGAAGTACAAGCCACCAAAACAAGAATAGACTAACTGTGCTCAAAGTCTACCAGCTGATAGCTACTTTGGGGCTGCAAACTTTAATGGTAAATTTACTGGGAAATCAGCTTATAGAGCCTTCACTGCACTCGGTATGCAACTTTTCGAATTACTTTTTCTCCAAAAAAACACAAAAAAAAAAAAATCTTGACATGGTTATTACTGAATGAAAGGATCGACCGAAAGGCAGCTTATCAGGAGAGGTATTAGCTCAGACGGCTGTTATGTTTTCTGCAAAGTCAATGAAGAATCAATGGCACATTTGTTCAAGCACTGCAGATTCACTAAATCTAGATAGTTCTGCTTGGCAAACAGTTAGGGTATCTTTCATGTGCAGTCAAGCTTGTTTATGGAATGTGTCTGTTTGAAACGAAACACGATCAGCATTCATAATGGATCAGAGGAAAGCCCATCTCTTATCCTTTGGTGCCAAACTTGTAAATTATTGCAGACCAGACTCAATGTAAGAATGAGGCAGAAAACACAGTGCCTGCCGAACAAGGTCAAAGCTCTCATGCTTGATATTATATCTCCAAATAATCAGGAAGGTGCAGTCTTGGATTTGCTTGCAGGAGAGGACTAATTGCTGTTCCTAAAAGAATATCACTAAGCATAAAGAAGACCTCATCAGGTGAAAGGAGCAGAAAAGGCTCCGACCACTCTGGTTTGTCTTATCTATCTTTCACTTAGGCCAACTTCATCTTTTGGTTTCATTTCAGCTTAGTTTTTATGCATTTAGTCTGTTAAGTTTGTAGGCCCTTTTGCTTCCAACCCCAACAACTTTTCATCATTAGCTAGTTTGCCCTTTTATCTAAGTGTTCTAAATTCATCAGTTTAATATATATCTATCTATCTATCTGCTTCAATGATACTCTCTGTGCTGTAATAATATAATGTCCCTATAGCTAAGTTCTTATGGAGGTACGGATTTTGTCATATGATACTACACATTTTAGCAATAATATTGCCTGGTTTATGATAACACAATCGTATATTGTACTACGGTTATATTCAATTCAAATTATCGAATCCCCTAATTCTAGTACAGTACAGGGATGACTCAGATTATCTCTCTTAACGAATGTAGCTGGTGAATGATAATCTCAGGATTAAATGATTTTATGTTGAGGTTTGATTTTTGGTAGGGGTAGAAATTTAGATTCGGGTATCCAAAATCCGACCCGACCTGAACGGGTCGGGTAATACCCGATCGGATTAGGTAATTATTTTAAAATGTTAGATTCGGATATTATCTGAACCCAAATTTGTTACTGTCGGATCGAGCTCGGGTAGGATTTTTCCTACCCAAAACTCAATCGGGTATCCGCCTATTATTATATATGAATTAAACTTAATTTATTCACCAACGTACTAATAAAATATAATTTCTTGAAGTTGAAATTATTTTGTGTATTTATTATTGGTAATATGTATTTATAAATGATATATTTTGATAATTAAATTGTAAATGTTAGAAGCTTATGTTTCTAGCAAATAATTATGACTATTTTAATATTGAGATGGAAAACTTTGAGATCAATATAATAATAATTTAATTGAATAGTTTTTTATTAGGTTATACATTTTGTACTTATTAGGATGATATTACTATGAGTGAACAGATGGTCGTGGGGTCGACTATGTCGGACCGCTAGGGTGGCGGATGCCACCTTTTTGCAAAAAAAAAAAAATTTAATAAAAATAATTAAATATAAATTTTATTTTACCTCTTTCTACTTATTTTGTCATTCAAAATTATTATTATTTATTTAACTTTTATTAGAGGTATAAAATTCTTCTCATTTATTTCATTAGTATTTTATTTAAAAAATTATTGGATATTCGACATCGAGTACCAAATATTACTCGAGTACTTGACTTGTGGGTATCCAACTACATTGGATAGTGATCGGGTATTTTTTTTCTATCCGATATGTCAGGTATCTAATTATAATTATCCGAACCCAACAAAATTCGACCCATGCCTACTCCTAGTTTTTAGTCTTGTAAATGGAATTTGGGTGTTAGATGCTAAGACTAACAAATGAAAAGTATTCTAACCTAATCTAAATTAGGCTTGCAAAGGAATTAATAGAAACATAAAGTAAAATATCCTAATCTAAGCTAAACTACTTGCATCCAAATGAATATCAGAAACTTAAAGCATTCAACGAAACAAGCATTATAGAAACTAACAAACAAAATGCATTAACAAAACTAACAAAGATAATGTAAGGGGAATTAAGACAAACACGTTGCAAACAAAAAACTAAACTAAGTACCAAAGATAAAGGAGTTCTCCCTCCAATCGGGGTGGATGGTGTGGATCAATGCTTGCAGATGAGAAGAAGTAGGGAATTTTCATACCTTCCTCTACTCTACAAATGGATGATGTAGAACAAGCCCAGGAACCCCAAGAGCTCGCGTATGGAGATGAACACGGAACTAGGAATCCCAAAGCTCCGGTGAAGACAGCTTGCCGACGGTGGAGATGATGGCCGAAGGATACAGATGACGATGAGCTTCCTCGATGAGGGAGGGAATGCCCTTTCCTCCTCATAAAGTTGGACGATGGTGGAGATGACCATCGGAGATGGATATGACGGAGGGAATCCCCTTTCGTCTCTTCTCTTCGGTGGATGGAGATGATCGTCGGAGATGGAATGGATCGGGCAGTGGAACGGAATGAAGGAGATGATGGAGGGAATCCCCTTTCACCTCTCCTCCTCTGTGGGTGGCGAGCGATGGAGGGAATGAGGGAGAAGCTTCAAATATGGAAATGGAATATGGCCTCCAAGAGATGAACTGGTTGCTTAAGTGAACTAGTGTCACACCGTGCCACACCATGCCAGGGGCAAGGTTAGACTGCGTTAGCCATTGAGGTGAAGTTTCAGTCACGTTTTAGGAAGGAATAGAGTGGGACATGATGCCTCTGGGGTATAGCTGAGTTGGTTATGATGCAACAGAGTTGCAGAAAAGAATAAGAGTTCGAATCCTGACGAAGTCAAGCAATACCCTCTTGTGTCATGATCCATTGCAATTTCTCGATTTACCCGATCGTATGGGACAGCTAAGGTGGCAGATTCTACCTTTTATAAAAGAGTGGGACATGATCAAGCTGGGTCAAGAGATACAGACAAGCTGTGTTAGCTTCTATTTTGTGCATTTGAGTCCTCCTTTGATGTCTATAAAATAAAGTATATTCATAATTTAAATATAATACAATGGATTAGAAAGAATTTGAATTAACATTAAGAATATTAAATCCTTATTCATAAAATATGATATAAATATAAGTTTAAAAATTAAAATGTTAAGTAGGAGAGTAACAATAATACATAAAAAATATTGGTTATCAATCTATCCTCAATTTGTAATAATACTTTGACTCTCTTCCTCTTCGAGTAGTTACTTGGGTTAAATTTGGTATGGGTGAAGTTTATATTAACTCCCATTTCCGAGCTAGTTTCTATATTATCAAAGTAGTGATAAAACTCTTTCGGAACATAATTGAGTTGGTTACGATGGAGTAGACTTGCAGAAGAGGTCAAAGGTTTGAATCTCGACGAAGCCGAGTAATACCCTCCTCTGTCGTAATCAACTGCAGTTTCTCGATTTACTTCCTCACAGATGACTGTAGGACCGACCTTGTAGGGTCACTGAGATGACAAATTCTACTTTTTTACAGAAAAAAAATGATAAAGCACTAAAAAGAAAAATAAAATGATCAGAGTTTGAATTCCAAATAAAATGAATATTAGAAAATTAATTTTTAAATATATATATATATATATATATATATATATATATATATATATATATATATATATTGTATTCTAGATTTATTTAATAGGTCATCAGGACAAGACTATCTACTCCATGATTAATCAAGGGAAGTGTGGACACCTCCATCACTGAAAAAAAAAAACACTTAGAACATATCAAGTGCCAAATGAAATGCATATTTGTAGTCTCAACGTGCTCTGTTTTCCTGGGAAGCTCATGAGCTAACCACCACCTTTTATCTATGAACACTATCTATCTTCTCATTGTACCTCTCATCTCCATCTCTCCAGGCATGTTCTGCCACGTGGCAGACCATATCTAGCATCCTGATCTGCTTCGAGAGCTTCAAAAGCCTCATAAACTAATTTGTCATTATATTTGATCGACCGTCAAATGAAGTTACCAAACATCATACACACTGGAATCCCACCTCAATTACAAGAAAAATCTCACGCCATTCAATATTTTTGAATCACTGTTAAATAAAAGCAATTGAAAGAAATAAAATAACTTTGATTTGATGAAGAGCAGCCTCTTGAAATTATCAGACTGAGGGGAAGGCAAACCACACACATTCTTCACCTTTATCCTCGTTCTCTCTCCCTAGGCTTCGACACCCAGCTTCTTTCCTACGAAAATTTGGTGAAAAGAAGAGCAGAGCAAAGAAAGAGGTGATGGCAAGCTGCACAGTCCACACTGTTCCTTCCTTCCACTCCTGCTCCATCTCAAGGCCAGCTGCCAGGACCTACAACTTTGGAGTCAGCCGAAGGCATAAGCAGTTTATCTTCTTCCGCAATGGAAGGAGGAGAGCTTTTGTGTGCTCCGCCGAGAAGACAGTGGTGATAGGGCTGGCAGCAGACTCAGGGTGTGGCAAGAGCACCTTCATGAGGAGGCTGACCAGTGTGTTTGGGGGAGCAGCAGAACCGCCCAAGGGAGGCAATCCAGACTCCAATACCTTGATCAGTGACACCACCACTGTGATATGCCTTGATGACTACCACTCCTTGGACAGGACAGGAAGGAAGGAGAAGGGGGTGACTGCATTGGACCCAAGGGCCAACAACTTTGACCTCATGTATGAGCAGGTGAAGGCTATCAAGGATGGAGTGGCCGTGGAGAAGCCCATCTATAACCATGTCACTGGTCTACTGGATCCCCCGGAGCTCATCAAGCCACCCAAGATACTGGTCATTGAAGGATTGCACCCTATGTGAGCTCCCAAAATACTTTTTTCTTCTTTCTGGTTTTTGTAGTAACATGTAATTGTTAATCCTCCTATTCATTAATATTCTTTGCAGACATGAAAGTTTCAATTTCCTATCTCATAGATATCCCTCTTTGTTCAATTCTAGTGTTAGAGGCCTACTTCAGAAACTTCTCTTTGATTCATGGATTCTAGCAAGTTTCAAGCTTGTAGTTTTCTTATAGTTGTTAGTTTTGTACTGTCTCTTATTATATCAGCAACACATGTGGCAACGTTAGGGATGATGTTGTGTTGATCTCAATTAAGCACGCAAGAATCTGATTGTAACTCCGTCGTCATTACCAGGTACGATTCCCGTGTGAGGGATCTCTTGGACTTCAGCATCTACTTGGATATCAGCAACGAGGTCAAGTTTGCATGGAAAATTCAGGTCATTCATGATGATCCAATCCAACTGCAGAAAAAAAGAGAGAAGGAAAATAAGTTCTTTAACCTCGTTTTATCTTTTCAATCACAGAGAGATATGGCGGAACGCGGACACAGTCTTGAAAGCATCAAAGCCAGCATCGAAGCTCGAAAACCCGATTTTGATGCTTACATCGGTACTTTGATTAAGCCAATTCGAACAGTAGATTCAACAAAAGCTGCTTTAATGTTATCCCTTAATTACTTCAATGAATGGATTTTGCGTGCTTGGCAGATCCACAGAAGCAATATGCAGACGCTGTGATTGAAGTCCTACCGACGCAGTTAATCCCTGATGACAACGAGGGGAAGGTGTTGCGCGTGAGGTTGATCATGAAAGAAGGAGTGAAGCACTTTGCTCCCGTCTACCTCTTCGATGAAGGCTCCACTATTTCTTGGATTCCCTGCGGCAGGAAACTCACTTGCTCCTACCCTGGCATCAAGTTCTTCTACAGCCCTGAGACTTACTTCTCCAACGAGGTATAGACATAGTAATCAAACTGACTGAACCTTTTGGATTCTAAATCCAACAGCTAAAGCTTTTTGCTTGGATGTGATACATCTCTTGCTAGGTCTCCTTGTTGGAGATGGACGGGCAGTTTGATAGGTTAGACGAGCTGATCTATGTGGAGAGCCATCTCAGCAACTTATCGACTAACTTCTACGGCGAGGTAACGCAACAGATGTTGAAGCACTCAGACTTCCCAGGCAGCAACAATGGCACTGGTCTCTTCCAAACCATTGTCGGATTGAAGATCAGAGATTTGTATGAGCAAATCGTTGCTGAGAGGGCAGCAGCTTCGGTTGCAGCAGCTAAGAGGGCAATCTTGTAGAATTGTGTGGGCGAGAATCATTTCCTGCATGGCTGTACAAGATGAAATTAAATGTCTATATATATGGAAATTAAATTTGCAGTTATTCCAATAACACATTTTCTGTAGAATTTTTTTTATTGCATTTCATATGTTACGTTGATAGTACATGAATCCTCTTTATAAAATAAAAGGTATTGTCCAATAAAAAATAACAAATTTTCACAATACAAAATTTATGAAAATAAAAAATATAAAAACTTGAAAATTTATTTTTTTTAATATTATGAAATTTCAGGGGTCAAACTGAAATTTTCACTTTTCTTTATGCCCGATTTGTCACTGGTACCGTTTTAAACCCCAGGAAGATCGATCGAAGGGGATAAGGAAGACCGAAGGAACGAAAATGGCGGCATCAATCTGCCTCCCCGCCGCTGCACTCCTTCCTCCAAAGTCCCGCCGCTTCTGCCGCCCCTCTCCCTTGTCTCCATCAGCTTATTCGAGTCGGAAGACCAGGATCTACGCGGGGGCCGAACGGCCTCTGGAGGAGGTGTATAACGTCCGGGTGGAGCGAGGGTTATCGCCGGAGCGTAAATCGGAGCTAGGCGTCGGGAAATGGTCGATCTGGAAGACCGGCGGGCCTTGCCAGCTCCCCTGGGACTGGCACGTGGACCAGCTGGTGTACGTGGTCAGCGGCGAGGTCCGGGTGGTCCCCGAGGGCGCCAAATCCGGCGAGCGCTACATGCGCTTCGTCGCAGGAGATCTTGTACGGTACCCAAAGTGGTTTGAGGCTGACCTCTTCTTCAACGGCCCTTACGAGGAGCGTTACAGATTCCTCGCTTACGGTGACGAGTGAAGCAGCCCTAAATGTTGAGGTAACCATTGATTACATCCTCTGCAACAAACAGCTACAGTTTTGTGCTTTTGAAATAGTATTTATTGGATTTTAGATGTTCTTTTGACATTGCGAACTATTGCGTTTACTAAGCCAATTTTCTGGGTCTGTTGACAGAATATGGTATGTAATTCCTTTTATTTGAATAGGATCATAGTTATTAAGTTCCATTTTATCATATGCATATTTGCTTTTATTATAGGTAAAACTGTAATTGAAGGTTCAACACACACAAAATTCAGTTTAGTGATCACAATCAGAATAAGTTTTGAAGTTTGATTGTTGGGAGTGGTATGGTGAGCGCATTCATAGAAAAAAGCAGCTGAGGATTTAGGTTACAGAGTTAAGAAACAGATATTATGTACTAAATTACATGTACTTCCTCTTGGCAAATGAGATATGCTATTCTAATTTTAGATGTGAGTATTGAATGCAGTCTGAGACAGTGTTGAAGTTCCTCATGGTTCCCCTCGGGCATCATTTTGAATAATTTGTGGAGTATGATTGTGTCTTTGTTCAATTCTCTTCTGTATCTTCAAAGTACCAGCTTGGACAGTTTCTTTTCCATTGTGTTACTGTTTCTTCCAATCATTTGTAGATGTTGTCAGAAAAGAACCAAATTAACATCACTGTGATCCTATCCTACGTTGAAATTGGTTTTCCTGTGTGATTGCACTTCTAGGCTGATGTAGCTTTCAAGCAACCAAAATATCACACAGGAAAGATAGTTACAAGTTGAAAAACTGATAGGAAGTTTACTAGATATATCATATCCATTCGGGCTGCCTTTTTAGTCCTCTGCTATGATTTTTGCTGGCATCAATTTCACTATTACCTTAAATTTTAAATTAGCTTAATCTATATCCGGGCCTTGTTTTTCCATAAATGTAATGTTCAACAAGGATTTTGTTGGTAGAAAGACTAAGCTTGCATAGTTGCGTGGGAGTTGCCATATTAGTATCAATTGCTTGGCGGACAAGGATTTTGTGGATGTAAATTTTACTTTGATACACATAACTCATCTAAGACAATATAAGACTCCTCTTGTCAATAACTGAACTTGATCAAGGAAATAGGAAACTGACAGTTTAAGTTCCTTATATCAAACTGAATGTTGATGTAGGCGCAACAATGATCCAGTAGAAATACAATACTGTGACTAACAAATTAACAATTGCCTGATTGTGTTGTGCCCAACTAAAACAGACTCCTTGATCTGTTTATATAAATTATTATCCAACCCAAAAAAATGATGGTTGCTTATTAGTTTGCTCATCTTATCATAGTCAGAACCTAGCTCATTGTCAGATTTATATAATGGTCAGGGAATAATTCTCAAAGCATTACAGATTTCATTCTGTTTAGGAATTTTCCTTTTGTTCACACTATGAATAAGTAGTGAATTATCAGAGTTCTGCCATACTCCCATGATTTGGATCTCTTGTTGGGCAATCGTTTGTAGTGTGCTTATGTACACTGCATATCATCCAATAAACTATCTACCTAGAAGTTGACCTTCTGTTCAAAGAATTCCATGGATCATTCATGAAAAAAAAGGGAACTTTACCTACTTGTTTCACCATTTCCAATGACGCAACCCATGATAGAATCCTGAAATTGTTATACTAGTAAACAACCTATACAGTGTGAAGAGGATCAAAATTTAAGCCACTTTAATGATCTTATCTGGTATTGCTAAGATCTCAACAATTGAACTTGAAGGTTTAGGCAGGTACTTCCATTTTCAAAGCTTACAACCTTCACCTTAGGCTAAACGGTAAATTCTGTATGATTGATACAGACTTGATCTCAATATTAGATGGTTAGAAAGCAATACATGGAAAAAGTAAATGTATTAGAGATGAAAATATGAAAATGGAGGCGTAAAGTTTTTAGAAAGGATTAAGTCAACGAGGAGTATTATCTGTGAGCAATTAGGTATGGTTCCACTAAATCATAAAATGAGAAAAAAGATTGAGATGGTCAAAACATGTGCAAAGGTATCCAATAGATTTTTAGTTATAAAATTAGAATTTTTAAAGTTGAAAATGTAGGAGATGGAAGAAGACTAATGAAAATATTACTCAATATACTCAATTTAATAAAATGATTAATTGAATTGAATATTTCTGCTATTAGCCTTGCCTAGAATTTGGCGGAGTAATAGGATTCAATTTAACTAATTCCTAATAATTGGGACAAACACGACTTGATAATGCCGATGACAATGATGATGGCATAGAACATTTTTTATAGAAATGCTCTCTAAATTCTGAAACGAAACTTTGGTTGGTAGTTAATCCACTTTGCATGTTCAGAGTTGATGCCCTTGTGCAATAATCTGATATGCAAGGGAAGGAAGTAGCTAAGATTAAAAGAGAGCATTGAGAAAATTATTGGAAAGAATAGAAAAATTTTTTCTAGCTTGAATTTCCTTGCAGGGAAGAATAAAAAATATAGTTTTCCTTCCAATTTTTTTCTTGAAGGAAGGAAAACATAAATTTCAACACTTTTGTTACTTTTAAAACATGTTTAAAAAGTCAAAAAATAACTTTTGGGGGGAAAATAATTTTGAATTCCTTGGAGTGGATATGAGCCCTTGTGAATAGTGTCTTTTTCATCTAGATTTGGTTCAAATTGGAAACGGATTTTTCTAATTCTTTCCTTTTCTCCTTTTATTTTCATCAAAGAAAAGGAAGAAAAATAGAGGCCATCACTTTGTTTTATGTACAATTAATTCAAAGCATGGTAATTAGTTTTCTCAAAGCATGGTTTTCTTTTGATGTTTGCAGTAAAAACTGCAGGTGCACAACCGGAAAGCTAGTAACAAGCCTGCAATCACAACTACGAGTTTCAAACAACGTCGACTTGCGTCTCCATAAAATCAGTTATCAGTGGAATCAGAGAAGCCAAAGCCTATGTGTTATCTACTCTGTGTGCCTGCTAAGCGCTACGTTTACTGAACAATATTGCTGTAAGCATCAACTCTTCTGAATTCAGTACTTTTCGTAACATCAATTTGCCAAAATACTCCTTCATTTAAGCTAAACATATATTTTTACAGTCCACTCAAATGTCGAATCTTGTTTTTACATAAATTGCATGAGCATGCAGTATTTGATTTCATAGACTTCATCGGAACGCAGTTATTCATGCAATATCTAATTTCATCAATTCCATTGAATGCTGCTTTGTGTAAAACATACAGAAGCCATTTACATTCTAAAGGAGAATGAAAACATGTTAACACACTTAATGTCACAGCCACTTAAATTGATACAAATTGTAGGGAGTGTGCATTTTTTATAGTTTATGATATTATTATTATAGAAGACATTGATATTATCTTAGAGATGTGTGATGATTTTGTTGAGCCTTTTAAGAGACAAATGATCCTTTTGAATTGAACTCTACTAGTCCTAAGATGGGAGACTGGAATCCTTTGTGTTGGCCGGTAGCAAATCACTTCGTTAGCATTGCCTCCATAATGTTGGTCTGATTAGGGCAAGTCAATAAGTGTGGGCTAGTCAGTCAGTCCTAGCTAGACGATCGATATAGTGAACCAAACAATCAAAACTGATTTAGGTTAGTCGATGTAAATTAGCTAGTCAGTTAAAAGTTTTCGTAGTCCAATCTTTCATTATCCTGGTGATGAACTCAACCAATTCGACTAAACCTTTAAATAACTGATCTGCAAATTGACATCCACTTCATCCCTTCCATTTGACGTTGACCGAATTGGGAATCCCATTTGGCCAATCCTAAGCTCAATCAAAGCTCCACTGAACCTATTTTTCTTTTTGCCCACGTTTTCAGGTTGAAGTTAGAGTTTGTTCTCAATAATCTAGTCCTTTGTTTAAATCCAGTTTCAGTTAGAAGTGACAGACATAATTGTTAATCTATGATAAGACAAATAATTTTGACAGTCCAATTCTGCTGAATTGTATGCTG